>NC_056728.1:709209443-709334443 GCF_019279795.1 Protopterus annectens
AGTGACATGATAAACATTGTGCAATATATACAACACCAGTACTGAAATAGCCTGAACTGCAAACACATCTCAGAAGAACGATACCGAAATGTATGGACCAACAGGTATCTGCACATATTGCAATCATTGCAACGAAACATACCTTTCCGTAATAATTTTGAATTTTCTTATGCGACCTAAAATATGTTTTAAACTATTATCATTCCTTTGTATTAAATATTGTTCACCTAAATATCACATTTCGCGATTCTCTAATAACGCCATTTTTTGTGATAATATTTTTTAATTTCCTGAATTATAACATATTAAATTATTATTCTGTAGAGTATTTGTTTTAATACCACCTATATTAATATTATCTTTACTTTCAATTTAATAATGGCCAAAATTCATTTCACGCCTACTGAGAATATTGTTGGCTATTTCGTAATCAGTTAGATAACCCTCACATATGAATAAAGATTTACGTAATCAACCATGAATGACATCACATTTTCGATGTCATTCTACCAGCTCTAATTAATTGCCTTTAGAATGAAATGATATGGGATGTCCACTTTAATGTAAATAGCCATTATTGAATGTATTTTCTATGTATAGTACTATGTAACCTCGATCCACCTTAAATTTACATCCAAAAATCAACTTTATTGCCTTTTCCTTCAATAACAAATTTATATATGTAGATAAGCGAATTAATATAACCTAACACATTCGCAGTTATCATTCTGATCTAAAATAAAAAATAAATCGTCACGAAACTATCAAATACTATTTAAATTTACTCATCAACATTGGTAAAAATTGTTTCCATTACCATGACAACATTTAGCGCGAGGCAGCTGGAGAATTGCTCTTTTTATTGTTAATATGTTTACCAAACAGAAAATTATTTTCTAAAATTACCAAAATTCACAACACGAAACAGTATTCGAGAAAAACCTCGTATTTATTGACAGGAATTCCTTTACGCCTCAATACCTTGAACTAGCGAATACAGGTATAATGATACACCACTGTGAGCATTATATGTTTGTTGATCAACCGAATGTAGAAAAATGTTTAATTTTAAGTCAAAGCCAAGAATCGCAAAGTTTAAATGAATGGGTCCCAACAGCATCTATCAACGCCAATCTCCTTCTGATTGAATGAGATGACATTATCGTTCGAAAGGTGGATTAAGCAAACATTTGACATTTGGGAATTCCAAATATGCGTTGGTCTATGACACAGAATTCACAACAGTTCATGACTAATATCACCTCCATTCATATAAATATGAATACTACGCTGCCGCTTATGAATTTCGATATGAAATGTTTGTTATTCACGTTCATTTGCCAGTAAACCTTCAGCGTATGCTTCATTGTCATTATTACCATATTATTCCTTTTCGCTTTCATGAATTCGTATTGCTCACGATTTCAGCTTTTGTAATGCTTTACTTCGCACCGTCAGATTATAATGATGTTTACGCCATTGCTTAATCAGTTAATATCTCGTATACATAATTCTTCGCGCAGATAAAGTGATGTATTAGACAAAACTTAGAAGGCTTACAAAATACCCGTTATTCATGGTAATATGTACAAAAAATGTAAATTCAACCGCACAGTTTTTAACATCTACAACAGTCCTGATATAATTAGCTTTAGAATGCGACAGCAGACCTATTTTCAAAACACTGTTCATCAGATGAAAAACATAATCAGTCACCATGACACTAAACTGACGAAGTTTAAATTACGTTGTCGATGAAGCAGGTTGAGAAGTCCACTTCTTGTTATCAGTTTCGCAGAGCTTAAATGTTTTCATTCGCTATTGTCGCACTTGATCAATGTCATTTCGATAGGCCCTCACTTTACCTTGTTCAGCATCATTACACGATTTTATTAGTTCGAACGGCGGTATTTTCTTATCAACAGATGTTTATCATGCATTCAAAGTTTCCCACGAACTCGATATTCATGTTACCAGTTCGTATTTCGTTTAAATCAACGGAACAGCCGCATATATCAAACCATCTCCTGTCATCACCGTTCACAATGTGCATTTGCTCAGTTCAGTTGATTACATCACTCTTCTGTTTATCGTTATTCTTTATATATCCTTTATATTTGGCGAATAAAACTGACACTATCAGTATCAATTTCTTAAAACAACTTGTATTAACACTTTTTAATATTTCAAGCTTTTCTATTATATTGTAATTAACTTGATTAGTTCAGTGTTAAAGAACTCAGTTAAAGTTTTAAAAAACGGATCGCTTACTTGTACCCCATTTGGGCAAGCGATCCGTTTTTTAAGACTTTAACTGAGTTCTTTAACACTGCTGGACTGAGTTTTCTCAAGTTGTTAGTTGACAATAATAATAGAAAACTTGAAGTATTAAAGCAAGAAATTGTTAATATAGAGTTGTTTTTTAAGAAACAATTTGATACTGATAGTGTCAGCGACTTGTTCACCAAATTAATACAGGATCTGGATCAATCTACAAAGGAGAATATAAACAGAAAACAAAACAAATTGTTGCGGGACTTACAGGCTTACGAAACAAATACTGTTTTTATGAACTTTGTATCTGGTAATAAATTCAATAGAACATATAAGGGGGTTAATCAACAGACTAGTGCTAGAAGTGCACAATTTACTAACAGGGTGGAAAGTGTGATGGAAAGTGAATGGTTTAGTTCATATGACAAACATTTTCCACCGTTGGTTCCAACTACAAGTACAGACCTCGGCAAGAGCATGAGGTCAGTTCAGACTAACAAGGAAACTTTAGATACGGACAGTACATCTGTTGATAAGGAAAATACCACTAGTTCGGAACTTGTTAATAAAATCAGTGGTAATGGTTCTGAGACCAACAAATTAAAAGTGGGGCCTAATCAAGAAATGACATTGAATCAAGTTACGGCTCCCAATATGGTGCAGAATAGAAAACATTTAAACTCTACGAATACTGTATTAACAAGAAGTCGGACTTTTCTCAACTCTCTTTCATCGGGGGACGAAACGTAGATTTAAACTCTAGTCAGTTTAGTGTCATTAATTTGACTAATTATGTTTTTTCATCTGATGAACTGAATGTTTTGAAAATGGGTCTGAATTTTGTCCCTTATTCTAAAGCTAATTATGTAAGGACTGTTGTAGATGTTAAAAAATATGTACGAAAGTTGAATTTACATTTTTTATTACATGATATTACCATGAATAACAAGGTATTTTGTAAGCCTTCTAAGTTTTGTCCTAAGTTACATCACACTTTATCTACTTTTGAAGAATTATGTATACAGGATATTGATGGCTTGTTAAGCAATAGACGTAAACATCATTATAATCTGACAGTTGCAGAGAGTAAAGCATTACAAAAGCTGAAATCATTGAACGAAGTATACAGATTCATGAAAAGCGATAAAGGGAATAATATAGTAATAATGACCAATGAAGCATACACTGAAGGTTTACTGAAGCTTTTAAAAAATGAACATGAATATGTAAACATTTCACTATCAGAAATTCATAAACGGCAGCGTAGTGTACATTCATATTTATATGAGGCCTTAATGGAGGGTGATATTAGTCATGAACTGTATGAATTCTGTGTCATAGACCAACCACGTATTGGAGTATTTTTTGGAATTCCCAAATGTCATAAATGTTTACTTAATCCACCTTTCAGACCGATAGTGTCCTCATCTCATTCAATCACAGAAGGGTTAGCGTTGGTTATAGATGCTTTGTTGGGACCCATCATTTCAACTGAAAGAACTTTTTTACGTGATTCTTGGCACTTTTTGACTAAATTAAATGTATTTTTTTCTACATTCAGTTTTGATCCCAACAAACATATAATGCTCACAGTGGATGTAGTGTCATTGTATACCTGTATTCCGCTAGTTCAAGGTATTGAGGCAGTAAGGGAATTCCTGTCGAAACATTATAAAGGTTTTTCTACGAATACTGTTTCATTAATTTGTAGATTTTTGGAATTAATTTTAGAAAATAATTTTTTTCTGTTTGGTAAAACATATTATAGACAATGCAAAGGAGCAGCAATGGGTTCTCCAGCTGCACCTACGTAAAGCAAATGTTGTCATGGCAATGTGGGAACAACAATTTTTACCAATGTTGATGAGTAAATTTAAAATAGTATTTGTGTGTCGTTTCATTGACTATTTATTTTTTATTTTAGATCAGAATGATATCGATACAGATGTATTTTTAGGTTATATTAATTCCTTATCTACATATATAAAATTTGTTATTGGAGGAAAAGGCAATAAAGTTGATTTTTTGGATGTAAATTTAAGGTGGGATCAAGAAGACATGAGGTTACATAGTACTATACATAGAAAAAATACATTCAATAATGGCTATTTACATTATAAAAGTGGACATCCCATACATATCATTTCTAACATTCCTAAAGGCCAATTAATTAGAGCTAGTAGGATGACATCAAAAGAATGTGATGTCATTCATGAGTTTGATTACATTAAATCTTTATTCATATGTAGGGGTTATCCCCCAACACAATTACAGGAAATAGCCAACAATATTCTCAGTAGACGTAAGAATGAATTTTGGCCATTATTAAATTTAAGTAAAGATAATATTAATATAGGTGGTATTAAAACAAATAAAACTCTACAGAATAATAATTTAATATGTACACTGGGTATGAATTCTGATAGTAAGGAAATTAAAAATATTATCACAAAAAATTGGCGGGTTATTAGAGGGAATGCGGAAATGTTCGATATTTTAGGTGAACAGCCAGTATTTGTACAAAGGAATGATAATAGTTTAAAACATATTTTAGGTCAGCATAAGGTCGAAAATTCAAAAATTATTACAGTTAAGAAAGGTATGTTTCGTTGCAATGATTGCAATATGTGCAGATACATAGCTGTTGGTCCATACATTTCAGTATGTTCTTCTGAGATAGTGTTTGCAGTTCCAGGCTATTTCAATTGTCGGAGTACTGGTGTTGTATATATTGCACAATGTTTATCATGTCCTGCATTTTATGTAGGCATGACAACCAGGGAATTAAGAACACGTATCAGAGAACATCTATATTCGATTAAAAGTAAGGACTCAAATAATGCCCTCTTTAAACATTCATTGGTATGTGAAACATTTCACAAATTTTTATTCTCAATTTTGGAAGTGTGTTATAAGGATCTGAGGGAAGGTGATTTTAAAAATCTGTTGTTACAAAAGGAGGCAGAGTGGCAGATAAAATTAAAGGCAGACCATTCGCCCGGTCTTAATGATTCTATAAACATGAAATGTTTTTTAAAAAATCAAAAATTGAAGGTAAACAAAAGTAATGATTTGATTTGTTTACATATTTTATAATATATCATCTTTTTATAGATGTGTATGTCTTTAAAATTAAGTTAATTAGTTAAATTGATAAATTTTAATGTGTTAATTATACGTGTATTTAAATCATTAGTGTGGTTTGTGATTTTATTCTGAAGAAGTCTACGGACGAAAGCGGCAATAAAGAGAATATTACGCTATTTCCTGTCTTTTTTCATCACAGTTCGAAGAATAGCTGCATTTGCCTTTTTTGTGATTTTTATTTGTGACTGTTGGTATTCTGGTTATTAGTGGACCAACATAGTGACTGTCGTACAAACTGCATTATTTTAAACCCACCCACTCCAACTAAATATACCAACTCTGAGATTGCACTACAGTGGGAAAAGGGCACATTCCTGATGATGGCCAACTAGTTAGTTCCCCTGTGTAAAAATGTGTTGAGTTGAACATTTGATAGTTAGCATTCCCTGTATTATGTTTGATCAACGGCATTTCTATGAAGATGCAGGTCTACAAACTAATATAGACCCCCTTAAAAACTATAGAGTAGTAGAACTTGCCAGATTTCGAAAGCATTGCTTGGCATAAAAAGCCCCCCCAGGTTGTTAGCATAGTAATCAGCCAAGAAACCATGTAATATATATTTGTCTTGCAAATACAAAATGACAGCAAACTGTAGTGACAGTTATACCTCTCAACCTCTTGGAATAAGAAAGCTGGGCAAAGTCATAAACAATGTGGGGGAGGTGCAAAAATAGGGATACCTTTTTTATTTTAATATTGCTCTTACAGACTTAGAAAGTTGATAAAATAACTCCTTTTGCATTAGCATGAATTTTCGGAAGGGTATGAAGTCTGAAACTCTCATTATTTTTGATTTCGACCCTCAATGACTTGCTAATTTCAGAGAAAACCACAATTTTATGAGAGACCAAAAATGTGAAGTAAAAGTCTGGACATTCAGCAATGCTAATTATTTTATCCACAGTCAACCTTCATACTCATTACCTATCTAGAGCATTTGGTTTGACCTGGCCTGGATAAAAACGGTGAAAGAAATGGTTACTGTAATGTATTTTCCCACTGGTCATACAAACGGACATAACCTGTATTCCTCCTTTATTCAAATCCTCATTAGTCTTGCAACTCAGAATTACAACAGCAAATACCATAATTTCATCCACAGCTAACCCCCATTCACTTGCCTACCCATGGTATCTGTTTGGTCCTGCTTGGTTAAAGAAAAAGAAGAAGAAAAGTGAAGAGTGGTTAGGATAACTTTTTTGGCATAAACAGCAGTCACAGCTTGAATTCTGTCTTGTCACCCAAATACATATTAGCCTTGCAAAGTTGGAATTACAGCAGCAATCAGTAGGGCCTATCACTTTATCCACAAACTGCCTTCACATGCACTGCATAACTGACGTATCTGGTTTGACCCTGCCAAGATTAAAAAAAATATGCATTTATTGCACAGAGTAGTCACAAGCTCCATACCTCTCAACTTCTTAGCTGAAGAAATCTGGACACAGCCTAAGATAATTAGGGGGACAAAGGACCAAAAATAGGGACATGTAATTTTTAAATATTACTCTTATACACTTAGAACATCTTGCTGCCCTTGTCTCTCAAACTTCCCTGTGTTCAGCAACATGTTTTTCTTCTGTCCCTAATTTCTCCTAAAAGTTATGATTTTGGAACAAAATATGTAGATTATACTTAATAATTAGAGTTACAAACTTATTTTACTTCTGGAAATGCATGCAAATTCACATTTGTCAACTTCTCAACCTGTAAGTACTGTTTTAATAGTGCCTCTTATTTTCCCTTATTACTTCTACATTTGTTCTTGAGTTTGGAGAATAGAAGGTGAGAGCTGTGATACTGCTTTGTAGCCAAACCGCACTGAATAAGGAGTAATGCATGAAAAACATGAAACCTGCAGAACTTTGACTGCAGCATGAATTATATATACAACGACCCTCTTCAAAAAGAAAAAATATATATAGTTGTAATTGGTGTGCAAATCAAGAGCTCTTATTAACAATAGTTCTTAAAAATTTTTTTTTTTTTTTTTAACTAGCATTATGAAAAACTGCATAATCAGGACTGAAAATTCAGTTATTTTACACTAACCGGAACCGTGCATTGAATACCGCATTTAAATAGTCATTTAGAAAACCAGTATTGTAAATGCTGCTATGCAACGCTAACATTTTACTGCTCTATAAAAGTTGAAGATCATGACTACATTATAAAGTTGGAGGAAATAACTAACAGAGTAAACCATATAGATGATAAAAACGTGTGGCAAAACTGCATTGCAACGGCACTTCAGGCGTCTGCAGGTCTTATTCCCGATAACTAATGAACATATTTACCACAGCAGCATAAATAATTTAAACACAAAACTAGGGTAAAAGTGCACCCTTATGACAAATAACTCTGCCTGAGGCAGGAATCTGAAGTTTCACTTACTGCAATGTCCCAAAGTTACATATTTAAAATAAAATGCTCATTCATGGGAACCCTTTTGTTCCATTAAAATTAAGAGTAATATTTAAAATTTGTTCAGGATCTTGGGTCGTTTCACCTTCATTTTCAGCCTGACTGTGTTGCAAAGAAGTAATGAGGTATGTCACGGAAGCGATTGAAGGACAACTACAAACCGTGCGAATATATTGCTGTATTTAGGCATTTGTTGGTTTTTTTGTTGTATAAATCTAACAGCTTCATGGAGAGAGATCAGTGCCTGAGGGAAGCAACACAACATTGTTTCTGGTTTACACTGCAAATAAAAACAAATTTGGAAAGGTGAAGCAGGGTCATATGTAATGAACTGAAGACTGGGAAGGGGTGTGTATAGTGGCATCACACTATGGGCGGCACTACCTGTCAAAACTGAGCGCGGGACGCTCCAGAAGCTGAAAATGTGAATTTCTACAAATATGCAACGGTTAATGCGGTCGCCTCACAGCAAGAGGTTCTCCGGTTCGATTCTCGGCTGGGGTGCCTTCTGTGTGGAGTTTGCATGTTCTCCCTGCGTTCGCGTGGGTTTCCTCCCACATTTTAAAAACATGCTTCTGGAGCATTTCTCCCCGGGCCTCCACTGAAAACAGGATCTGTGAACTTAGTCAGACTTTCCCGGTCAACAAATGTTAAATAAATAAAATAAATAAAAAAATGATACATAAACATCCAGGCAAAGTACAATAGGTCAAATGTATATAAATTGAGCTACCATTATTGTGAAAAAAAATCAAGTGTTTTGAAAGCTGCACCTTTGACACTCCCTTTTAAGGACACTTAAATACTAATTAGTTGTCATGGTAACAATGATTAGTGTTTGGCTTGCTAATTGATTTGCCTATTTATTGATGCAGCTTAATATGTTTGAAGTATTGTATATACGTAAGCGCTCGCCTTTATTTTGTATATTAAGCGTCTTCATTGGCTGTTTGCTCGTTTTCTATTTTAATCTTTTATCCATCCTCAGCTGTCCACTCTTCATATGACACTGAGTGATAGGATTTTGATCCATCTCAGGCACCTGTTTTCTGAAGATGTGCTTTGGGTTCTAGAGGAGACCAGGAATCCACTACCATAAAATAATTTGTCTAAATGGAAAGGATTTTCTGTTTGGTGCCCCTCTCGCCATCAGGATCCCTTCTCAGTAGGGGTGTTGTGTGATCTGCTCCACACTGGCTTGGCATATTCTTCAGTTAAAGCTCATCAGTCTGCAGTCTCTGCCTGTCTGCCCTTGAACTCTCCTTTGGCCTCTCTGAGGTCAGGCAATTTCTTAAAGAATACTTCATATCAGGCCCACAGAAAAGCCTATTCTTTTCGGGACCTCCAATTTTGTTCTTGAAATATTGGTTCAGGCTCCTTTTGAACCTGCTAGTTCACTTTCCTTGCATCTTTATACTTGGAAGACTGTTCTACTGTTGGCTCATACTTTGGCCAAGATTGTGTGAGATTCAGGTTCTTATAGCGATTCGTTCTCTAAGTTTTCAGACAGGGTGTTTCTTCATACTAATCCTCTTATGTCCAAGGCAGTTAAGTTGTCCCATAATCTGTATTTTCAGCTTCCTTTCTTCTCCGTAGTCTGCCGCTAAGAATTTTCTCCACACATTGGACCTGCATAGATGGCTCATATATTTGGATAACCAAAGGTTATTCCCAAATCTGGGCAACTTTGTTTTTCATCCCAGGACTTGCTGTTTCCAAGCAAACAACGTTCAGTCTCCTCCTGGATCTCTAAGGCCATTTCCTTTTGTTGCTCCTTCCATGGCAAATATCTGTCTCTGTAAAGGCGCATTTCTACTAGGGCAGTTGCCTCTTCTGGTGGCTTTCAAGGGTTTGGACACCAGTTCCTTCCTTGAAGCTGGTATTTGTGCGCTTCTCCATATTTTTACTTATTTTGGTCCTTTTCTTCATATTTTTACTAAGCATTACGAGTTGGATGTTGTTTCCAGGGTCAGGACAGCTTTTGCCAGGGCTGTTCTGCATGGGTTTGTAGAAGTCTTTTCTCTGCCTTCCTCCTCCCAGTCTTCTTGGTTCTTGTACTGTCCTTTAGGTGAAGAATACTGCAGCAGTGATATGGAAGGACATAATACAGTTGTGTAAAATCTTACTGTATAACGGTTGTCTTTCTCATCACCTTTGTAGTATTCTGTCCTTTCCTCCTTCCCCCCTCTGCTACAGTTTTTGCCTATTGTTTCCCTTCAGAACTTTTCTATTAATGTACATGTTTTGTGTTGTCCTTGGGTGGGGGTATTTTGTTCCTCATTTGGCAGTTTAGGTCTGAGTATTTGCCTCTGTACGTCACTTTTATGCTCTACACTGGGAGAATATGGGACCTGTAAAATCTGAAGGCTTTGATATACTGGGTGAAAGTTGGGCTGTCCTTTTGCAGGAGATCCCTTCAGTGAAAAATGCAACATGTCACTGTTTTGTGTAAGATTTTACACAACTGTACTTTCCTTTTGTCTGTGGGTAAGATGTATGTGCATTTAATGGAGGTCTTTGTGGTTAAAGGAACTTTGTGATCTCATATTACTGTAATATTCTTTAACACATTTTCTACAATAATTAGTATGGAGACCCCATTTGTGGTGCTGTTATACTTGTCCTTTTCTGCCTTTTAAAAAGTTTTGGCAGTCAGTCCAGAACAAAGGTAGTGCAATCCGTAAACCATTTGGTCCTTGTTGATATGATCCATCAAAATAGACCCGTGGTAGTGGTGCTGCGGTAGCGTTGTCACCTCACAGCAAGACGTTGGTGCGTTCGATTCTCGGCTAGAGCGTCTTCTGTGTAGAGGCATTCGTGAATGGGTGTGCCTTCGTTGACTGTTGTGAGTCAGGGCTGGTAACTTGGCACATAAAAATCCACTACCAAACGTTAGCGGATTGGAGTTCCGCTGTGGCGACTCCTAACCGGGATAAGCCGAAAGACACAACATGATCCATCAAAATACTTGTCCTAATGTGTATTCGGAATGTATTTTGCCATTTATTATTATGCGTGCACAACCGCACAGTGTCGCCACCATAATTTTAAATGAATGTTGCATTTAGTAAAAAAAGATCAAAATCACATCTTTTATTGCTGATCTAAGTCTTGGTTTGCTGTTTGGAATGTGAAGGTCTCTCGTCCTAAATGTATTCAGAGTTTAACATCATTCTGATAAAATGTACAAATAGATGATGTGGCCAATGAGATGGATAGAACAAGTAAGGAATGGTTGCAATCTTGTTTTGTAGACTTGTGTGCAAGTACTATAAAAACTATCCTTACAACAGGTTAATAGCACCAATTTCAACATGGCTTCACAGCCTCCATAATGTAAAATGCACATAAGTGCGGTGAATGCACAATGTATTTGTCCTGTATGTGGATGGTATACCATACTTGGTATAACATTTGGGAATATATAGTGCTAACTTAGGTAAGTGAAATTGTATAAGATGAGCAACTTAACTATGGCAACCCCCCGAAGCTGTGTCCCAGTAGAGAAATGATTTATCTCAAGTGTCTCACACTGGTTGTATTTTTATATGTACTTAACCTAATTTTTGGTCATAAAACCTATGTTATCCTAGGCATACTTCTGAAATCAGATCACAGCATACAGCAGATTCAGAGGAGCATAGCTGCTGTACTTGCCTCCCAGGAGTCGTGCATTTGTAGCAGCTGCATGCATCCAGTAGCAACACGTTAAAAGCACCAGCAACCTACTGCTACCATGCACATTGTGCACAAGTACTAAAAGCCTATGACAAGATTCTACTACATATTCACTTGCATAGAAGCACTGACACTGTTTTTGCTAAGGGGAAACCTCCAACCTGTTTTAACTATCCATAGCTTTGCACTACACTAAGCAGCTAAAGTGTCTTGTTTGCATGAACATAATGAATGTTTACTATTTCTCTTTCCCTGTGGATGCCTCTGCTGGATACACAAGTGTCATGCGTCATCTGTCATGTAATTTGTAACCTTTCCTACAAGTATGCCACAAGTACTCCTTGGCGAAGTTAAATTTTTATTGCATGATAGTCTCTGATAGTAGTGGGGGGAGACCGGTTTGTGGAGCTGCTCGTACTATATAGGAGTGTTATGTGATTATATTGTTAGTTAACTTGTGTGCACAGCTTACCTCTCAGCTGTCCAGATTTTAACCTCATGTTTTTGATCTGCTCCTCATAAAATTTTGGCTTTCTGGTAAATTGCCCAGGTTTCTTGCTCTTACTGGTTGAGGTATGGTGTACAATAATCTCATTTACTTGTACATGAGCCGGTACCAACTTTGTTCATTGCATTACACTGTTGTACACACACACGATCATACTGCTTAGGCTACCACATATTGACCAATATCAGCTGTATTTATATCAAGGTATTCTCATTCAAAATAACCTGCAAAACCTAGACATTTATGTACCTCTGTCTGTTTCCCGCTGGTAATAAGAACTGCATTGTACATGCATTTAAGTGCAGCTTTCCTTAGCCGCCCTCTGTTTACCAGCATCACCCAAATGTTGTTCGTGTTTCACTGTTGCAGTCCTTACATTTGGGTTATCTGCTTGCAGGTAGCCCTCAGTCGGCCTGATTAAGTCTTGGGTCCTGTGTCAGTTACTGTCCCTTCTATGACGTCAGGGGTATAAAACATGCAGCCGACGCCATTACATCAGTCTTTCTTGCCATGCGGTGCCCGAAGCAGAAGCAGTTCGCAAGTGCTGGTTGGCAGACTCCTGAAATTTTCGTTTCGCAGTTTTCAACTAAAGCCAAGTACCCCATTGGGGAAACTTTTTTTTTTTTTTTTTTTTTTTTTTTTTCTTGATCCTTAGCGATGTCAGTAAATAATTACATTACTTGTGGAAAGCAAATACCTCATAAGGATTTTCATTCATACTGTATTCCTTGTCTAGGCCCTGACCGTGACGTACCTTGCTGTCGGTTTTGTGCTTTAATCAGTGCACTATCAGTCTGTATATTTTTGCCTCTATTTTGGTTCTGTTTAATTATCCAGAAATGTCGTCTGTTGGCCATCCCACTACCGGGATTCTGAAAAAACGTAAAGATAGACAGGCCACCGAGGTCCAAAACTGCTAATGACTCTTCTAAGCCAGTTGCCAGTTCGCTGGTACTCAGTGAGGCACTTTCGCAGCTCCAGATACCCGCTACTTCTGATTCTCAGGCCTCTACTGAGACCCATTCGAAGTCTGGTATGCCGCGAGATGCTTCAACTATGGAACCCGTGGATGTCTCTACTTGGATGGGTCAGGAGCCACTGTGCAGGCACCCGCTTCTAAGGGTGTATTCAGGCCTACAGACTTGCATATTAAACCAAAGCCTCCTTCTTTTATGCCTAAATCTCGAACTATGCCTAAAAAAACGACGCTCGGGCATCTATGCCTAAAAAACAAATAAGAATGGCTGAAGATCTAATAACTCTAATCAGGGGTAGCTAACCCCCCCCTCCCCAGAGGCCTAGGACTGAAGTGGTTTGAGTCTTCTGACCAGGATTCTGTTTTTTCTGATTCTTCTGATCTGGATTTGCCCTTATCTACTTATGAGGATTCTCATGCAGAGGAGACTCTCCCCTCTGCTTCTTCTCCAGAGGATTTTTCTTTTGGGGAAACCTTACATACTCTTAAGGGAGCATTTCCACTGGGAAAGCCAGGATTTTTCTGATTCTAAAGAGGCTTAGGGATTTCTTACTTCTCCCTCAGCATATGCTTTAGCTATTTCTCATGTACTGGACATTGTTGATGCTTTTTGGAGTCTAGTTTGGCTCCTGATTCCTTGCCTCCTGCTCCCAGAAAACCAGACGGATACTACAGGGTTCCCGAGTCACACAAGTTCCTTTTTAAAAATCCTATTGTAGATCCAGAGACTGTTTCACAGGGGCCCAAGGGCATTAAGGCTTCTACTGCTAAAAATCCTGCCTCTTCTGATAGAGACTCCAGGGTGCTGGATAGACTGAGAAGAAGGTTTACATTAGGACTTTAAACTGCCAGTTTCATATGTTAAAGTATCAGCAACATGTTATTGGATTGCTCAGCAACATGTTATTGGATTGCTTAAACAGAAAATGATTTCTGACTGTATGGAAAATAAAGAAATACAGGATTTAATGCATTCTGCTGAACAAGTTGGAAAACCTACTTTGCAGTGTGGTTTTGATTTATTAGAAGCCTCTTGCAGGGCCGCTGTTACTGGGTATGTGCTCAGAAGGCATGCTTGGCTTAAGGAGCAATCTTTGCCTGATCATTTTAAAGCTAAATTGTTGGATGCTCCCTTGAATCAGGACCGCTTGTTTGGCAACAAGGCTGAGGAAGTTCTTAAAAAGGTGGAAGATAAAGCTAAATCTATGCAAACTGTTAAAGATTTCTAACAAGTTCAGCCTCCTAGATTTAGTAGGCACTGGCCCTCTAAGAATTGGTCCTTTCTGGCCCCTTCCAGGTCTTCTCAAGCCAAACCCAGACACCGCAAACACCCTAGGTTTCAGTCCCAGGGGGGACACAGGGCTAAGCAGTGGGGGGCCTCCACTTCCAAATCTGGGAGTAATAAGACTCCCCCCTATGGTAAACTGTCTCTGACTTCCTTTTAAAACCTCCAAGCACTTATCAACTTGTCTGCCCCTTTGGGGGGAAAGATTGCTGTTCATGCAAAAAACTGGGAACTCATTACCCATGACAAATGGGTTTTAAATAGTGTTCCAGGGATACAGATTTCACTTCCACACGTTGTCAACTCCAAGTGGGTGGCCGGACATATCCCCAAATCAGTGGGCAGAGGCCCAAAAACAAGTACTTTCTCTCTTAAGCATGGGGGCTATTCAACTGGTACCAGAAGAGGAAAAGGGACTAGGTTTCTACTAGAGACTTTTCCTGGTACCCAGGAAAAGACTATTCATGGTGTCCTGTCCTGGACCTCCTTTCTACTCTAAACACCTTTTTGGGGATTCCAAAATTCAAGATGCTGACACTCCAATTACTTCCTATGCTAGGCAAAGATGCTTGTTTGGCAACACTAGATTTAAAAGAAGCATACCTGCACATCCCAATCAGGGAATCTTGCAGAAGATACCTGCGCTTCAAAGCAGGCTACACGCACTGTCAGTTCTCTGCACTGCCCTTTGTGAATACCCTGGGCGCAGTAGATAAGCCAAAGTGCCTAGCTCCAGTTATTGCATTTTGCAGGCAAAGAAATATTCAAATATACCCATACCTGGACGATTGTCTAATTCAGGCAGAATGCCAGGACATACTTTTGAATAATCTGGCCTTTGTACAAAGGGTTTTAACTTGTCTGGGGTACACCATAAACGAAAAGAAATCGCACATGGTACCCTGTCAACAAATTATGTTCCTGGGAGCAAGCTTGAATACAACTTCCCAGATGGCCTACCTCACACCAGAGAAATAACTAAATTTGACAACCTACTTCAAACAAGTGGCCACACACACCCTGCTTATCTGCAAGACAAATAGTGCAAGCCTTGGAGTTCATGGCCTCCTACATTCTTCTAATTCCATATGCAAGACTGCATATGAGGAAACTACAGTGGTATCTAAAAAGCCTATGGTGTCAGCATTCTCAGGATCTAGAAGCAATGATTCCTATTATAACTTGTCTACGCCTAGAGTTCCTTTGGTGGGCAGAGGCCTGCCACCAAAACAAGGGACTATCCTTCACACCACCCCATGCTTCCCAAACCCTAACAGATGCATCAGACTATGCATGGGGGGCTCACCTGGCAGGAAGTGCATTCAGGGCAAATGGAACCCAAGTCAAATACACCTGCATATCAATCAAAAAGAAATGGTAGCTGTACAGAATGCTCTGACAGCCTTCAAGGGCCACTTTATTCCAGGGCAACTAAGGGTAAAGATGGACAAACACCACTGTTAAGTGGTACATAAACAAGCAGGGGGGTACACATTCTTACCCCATCTGCAGACTAGCCATGGCATTGTGGAACACAGCCTTGAGCTACCAAGTGCACCTACAAGCTCAATTCCTGCCAGGAAAGTTTGATAGACGGACTAAGAAACCTCATGGACCCACATGAGTGGAAACTGGAACCAAGGATTTTCAGCATGTTGACAGGCAAATGGGGGAGCCCGGATATATACCAGTTTGCCTCTCCCCAGAACTACCAATTGGACAAATTTTGCACAAGGACTCCCCACAAACAAGCCTGGAAAGTGGATGCTCTGTCCTTCAGCTGGAAAAACCTATCCGTTTATGCCTACCCCTCTCTGCCTATGCTCTCCAAAGTACTACTAAAAACCAAACTGGAAAAACCAGGGATGATTTTGATTGTTCCGGACTGACCACACCAACACTGGTACACCCTCCTGCGCAGTGTCATGGTTACCCCCATGGCATCTGCCTCAAGACTCCCTTCCCTGTTGTCTCAGCAGGAGAACCAGATTCTGCACCCTCAGCTTCCAACATTGAACCTGGCAGCCTGGCTAATTACATAATTTCTTCTTTACCACCCCTCAGTAAACCTGTGATGGATATTTTTAGAGGCAAGGAGGCCTAGCACTAGAAAATCCTATGCTGAAAAATGGAAAAGATTCTGTTCCTGGAACCAGCATCAAGGGATGAGCACAGCAGCGCCCAATTTACCTCAGATTTTACAATACTTAACTGAGATGCTTCACAAGGGCATGTCTTTTTCCACCATTAAAATCCATGCCTCAGCCATTTCAGCTCATTATAACACAGACCCCCCCCCCTTCTCTCACCCACTTCTCAAGCAGTTCCTCAGAGGGGCCAACATTTTGAGACCACCCAGGAGAACTCCTACCCCAGCCTGGGACCTTCTCTTTGTTTTAGAGAAACTCGCTCTACCTCTTTTCGAGCCAGCTGCTACTGCAGACTTAAAATTTCTTTCTTGGAAAACAGCTTTCCTTTTAGCAATCAATTCACCTAGAAGGGTATCTGAATTACAGGCCCTTATGACTGTGGAGCCTTTCATTATCTTTCATGCGGACAGGGTGTCCCTCGGAACCAATCCATCCTTCATGCCCAAGGTGGTATCCAGTGTGGTTCTTAATCGGTCCATTCATTTGCCAACCTTTCCCAATCCACAGAACAAAGTGGAACGGATACTGCATTCCTTAGATGTGCACAGACAACTCAGATTCTACTTTGACAGGACTAACTACTTGGACAGGACTAAACCTCAAAGGAAATCTGAACTGTTGGTAGCATTTGTTGCAGGGGCAGAGAGGAAGGCTATTTCAAAGTAAATCATTTCTAAATGGATAGGCCATTACATTCATTTCTGCTATAAGCACCATGGAAAACCTATCCTCCAGGGGATCAGACCTCACTCCACCAGGGCTGCATGTACCTCTACAACCTTTCTCAGAGGCATTCCTACCAGGGACATCCTAGAAGCTGCTACCTGGAGTTCTGTACATACTTTCACCAAGCAACATCATTTGCCAATTTTCTCTTAATTCCAGGGCTGGCTTTGTCACTGCAGTCTTGCAGGGCCTTATAGCTGGTTCCAATGCTATCGAAATTCCTCCTCCCAACCAAAGCTTTGGGGAATCTACCCAAATGTAATGACTGCAATAGTGAAATATGAAGAACATAGTACAGTTGTGTACACTTGCCATAAATGTAGATGTTGGTGTGTTCACTGTTGCAGTCTGGTTACCCTCCCTCCAGCCCCCTAACTTCTTTTGTCTATACCTCTACTTTCCTTTACTATGTTTAAAAGCTTTTTTGGTGTATGATTTTTTGTTGGAGGTATATCATTTTACTTTGACATCTGGGGCAGGAAAAACTGATGTAATGGCGTCTGCTGCATGTTTTATACCCCTGATGACCTGACGTCATGGAAGAAGAGACAGCAACCGATGCAGGACCCAAGACTTTGTTAATCAGGCAGACTGAGGGCTACCTGCAAGCAGATAACCCAAATGTAATGACTGCAACAGTGAATACACTCTAACATCTACATTTATGGTAAGTGTACACAACTGTACTATATTTAGATTCACCAGCTGGTGTGGACTGGTGACAAGGTGTAGCAGGAAGGGGTGAGATGGGGAACCAATAATTCTGTTCTCAGGGGATGGTTTGACACAGTATCAGTGGCCCAGATGCCTCTATGCTAGCATCATTCAGCAGAGCATTATGAGCGGTTAGTCAAAAACATTTCTTGGCGTGTCCTCACCACCTTCTAAAGCTATGATTGCATATTCCCTTACTCTGGCCACTGTTAATGGCTCTGGATTCACTGAGGCCTCAAGAGTGGCTTGTCTGAGACCAGTATGTCCTCTCCACATTACGGCTGCTCATCCTTCTTGAAAGGCAATCTCATCATTCTTCCCTTTCCCCGCCAGCTCTTAAAGGTGCTTGGAACACTAAACCAGCTTCCCTGAAGAACAGAATGTAGCAGCCTTACATATTTTGAAATACTCACATATATGATAACTTCTACACGGGGAAATGTTCTGATACTGTGGCACGTCTACTTATGTCACATCAGTTGTGCTGTGTCAGTTTAGTTCTGTGCTCAGTATGCACTTGAGTGTAGTGCACCTAAGAAATTTTTGTGGTTAAAGATTTATTCCACATTTGTTAACCGGGTTAGTCCATCTGAGCAGTTATAGTCCATTTTCCGCGAAGACCCGAGGAGAAAAGCTCCAACAAATTAATATAGTAGCAACAGTAGACATGCTGTAGGTGGATTGGACACACTAAATTGTCCCTATTTGCGAGTGCGTGCATGTGTGCCTTCCGTGGAAGGTTGGGCGCTGGGCTGGCAACTCGACACCGTAAAACTCCACTGCCAATCATGAGCTGTGGCGACCCCTAACCAGGAAAAGCCGAAAGAAGTAATAGTAGCAACAGTAGGCTTAAACAGCAAATACAATACAACAAAAATAAGAAACTGTGAACAAATACTTAAATGCAGCATAAGTTTGATAAAGTGTAAGCCTTATAAAAATGGATGAGTAACTTTTTGGAGGTACATGTCTCGGAAAAGGCAATAAAAGAGTTATGCAGATTGCACAGTTACTAGACATGAATTTCGGTGGTTAGATAAATTTAACTAAAATAGAGAAGTTATGTAGCAAAAACAGGTTGTTCAGGTAAGATGATGGCATGGGCAGGTCCAGTTGGTTTGGAAGAGTAGTTTTAGTTCTTTTTTGAAGCTTATTGGTTGAGTGATGTTTTGTAAGTTAAAGGGTAGGCTATTCCAGGTTTTAGTAATGGAAGATTTGTAAAGGAGATTGACTATTAAGTTTAGGTGTGTTTCCAGAAAGTTTCTCAGAGCTACAGAGGGGGGGGAGTAAGGGGGAATAGTATGAGACTAAATTTCAGAGCGAGGGGCAGGAAGTGGTTTGAAGTATACTGTGGGATAGATATAGTTGGGACAGTTTTATGTGATGGGGTGAATTCAAGCCACTGTAGCTTGCTTAGGGCTAAGCATTGGTGGGTTGAGTTAGGAAGGTTGCCACCAAATTTGGCAATTTTATTGTAGGTCTGCTCAAGTCTAGAGAGTAAACCAGATTGAAGATTGGTGAGGACTGTTGAACCATAGAGAAGACTGGGGAGAAGGTAGGCTTTGGCAAGGGATTGTCTAGATTCAGCAGAAAGGAATTTTGAGTTGCAGTATAACAAGCCAAGTTTTTTGGTTATTTTTTTTTTTATTGCATGGTGAATATGTAAATCAAATTTTTAATTGGTCATCAATCATTGAGTAATGTGCGAGATTCTGCATTGGTTATTGTGTTAAGAGGAGAGATTAAGTTTGTCTTGAGGTGGTCATTGGTTTTTGGGAGAAAGAAAAGTAACTGTATTTTGGGGGTTAAGAATAAGCTGTGTTTTTTTTTTTTTTTTTTTTAAGCCATTTTTCTACAAGATGGAAAGACTGCGGAGTATGTGTTTGAAGAAGTGTAATAGAGGTAGTGGATGTGATAAGGGTGGAGTCATTGGCGTATTGAGTAAGGGAGGAGTGGGAAGTGGAGGTCATTGATAAAGATGTTAAAGAGCAGGGGTCCAAGAATGGAACCCTGGAGTACTCCAGTATATATAGGCAAGAAAAGAGAGCAGGATGATTGCCATTTAACTGATTTGAAGTCAGTCAGTGAGGTAACTAAGGAACCACGAAAGAGCTGAGCGTGAAAGGTTGAGGTTGGCTAGTTTAGTCAGAAGTTTAGAATGTATCAAATGCCTTGGATAAGTCGAGAAGTAAACATGAGACTAAGTTATTGCTGTTTCTAGATTCAGCAGTGGTGTGGGTGAAGGATAAAAGGGCTGTATAGATACTATGGTGAGGTTGGAAGCCATGTTTGGTAGGGGAGGGGAGGTAGTGTTTGAGAGTTAAGAATTTGGTTGAATTTTTCTAATATTTTGGATAGTGGGGAAAGGATGCAATAGGTTAGAAATTAGTTGTCTCCTTTGTGAAGGGGGATGATGTAAAAGGATTTCCAAATGTTGGGTACAGTATCTTCATTCATAGAATGGTTAAGGAGTATTGAAACTGGCTAGGCAATGGAATTTGCAGCAAGCTTGAGGAAGTGGGGGGGGGGTTTCAGAGGGGGAACATGGTTTGAGAAGATTTTATGTAGGATGTAGAGACAGGATTTAAGGTGAGATTGGTGATGTTGATAATAGTTTGGTGTATTAGGTTGTGGGGTAGGTTTTGTCTGGGATTCTGGCCTGTGTTGGTCAATTTCCTGATAAGACTATGAAAAACTGGTTGAGGAGGGAGGTGATCTCAAGGTCAGAAAGGTTAGGATAGGGATTGGGCATTTGGGGTTTACCAGGGTGTGGGCATTTGGGGTTTACCAGGGTGTAGGATAGAGTTGATATTTTTCCAGAAATTTTTAGGTTTTGAATGCGAGGAGATGTGTTTTTGTATTGCTGTAAAAGACCTTTTTATCCTTGTAGATTTCTTTTTTTTTTTTTAGCCTGGTTCCCAAGTTCCTTAAATTCTTGGAGGTGAATGGGTGATTTACTTTTTATCTAAGTTTTCCATGCACTCTCTCTTGTGCATTAATGCGAGTATCTCTACTGAGCCATGGGGCATGGTTTGATTTTTGTTTTACGTGGGGGGGGGGGGTGCTAATGAGTCAAGGATATTGAGAAAGATGTGGTTGAATTTGAGTACAGTTTCATAAAGAGGGAGGGAGTGCAGGATGGACCAGTTTGACTGAGAGACCATCATTAAGTAAGTTGGGTGAGGTATTTGAGTTTACGACAGACTTTATACAGATGGGGTGGGGTTTCTGTTGTTGAGGGTATCTCACAGTGCTAATTGGTAGATGGTCACTAAGTGCATCAGGAAGTGTTTTAGGGTTATGATAAAGTTGGGGGCTATTACAGAAGATCCAGTCAATAATTGTACCTTGATGTGAGTGAAGAGTCTAGTGGGGGTGGTGAGAAGTTGGGTAAAACTGAACCGATTGATACTTTGGGCAGGTGAATGGGATTCCAAGGGTTTCCAGTCTGTATTTGTCTCCTAGCAGTAAAGTTTCATAGGGTAAGTTTTGAGATAACCAGGAAAGAATATTTTCCGGAATTTGTATGTTACCAGGAGGAATGTAAATGGTCAGCTATGGCAATTTTTTTGTTATTTAGGTGGTAGTTTAGAATTAGGATTTCTGCTGGGTGGAAATCCAGGTAATTCGACAGAAATGGAGGAAAGGGTAAGATGTTGAGAGTTAGAGGATAGCTACCCCTCCGCCTTTTTTGGTGGTTCTGTCTAGTCTATAGAGTACCCAGGGGAAGGATTCCACAGTTAAGAATGAGGTCTCAACCAGGTTTCTGAAAGTATAAGTTGATGGGGGAATAATGGAGATCTAAGCATGAAGGTGAGTAAGCTTGTTAGTAAGGCTTTGAATGTTGATTGCCATAATGGATAAGTATTAGAGTAAAGGGTATGGGGGAGGGATGAGGGTGTTATGACTGGAAGGGTAATGGTTGATTGGATGGGTGGGGGGAATTGTTGGGATGAAGGCATATTAGTAGGAGTAGCTTCAGGGTTAGGGTGGATGTCACCAGCTAGTAAAAGCATAGTATGTCGTAAGTTTTGTTTGGGAGGGAAGTGTTATGACTTGTGTGAAAGTTTGGGGATATGTAAAGTATTTTGTATTGGAAACGGTGGGAGATGGAGGTGATGTAGAAAGAGGGAGAGATGCTAGTGAATGTAGTATGTGTGTAATTTAGTGTAGATGGAAGATGATGTAGGTTTGACATAGTGAGTGTAGGATTGGTATGTGTAATGAGAGAGGGGAGTATAAGAAGTGCTGTTATAAATAAATTAGTGAGCATGGTTTGTGTGGGTGGTAGAATGGGGCACTTAAAGCTTTTGATTATAAGAGCAGAGAGTAATATGGGTATGTAGGTAGAGAAAAGAAGAGGAGGGGTTGGTAAGTCAGTTGTACCTATTGTGAGTAGGGGAAGAGGTGTGAAAGGAGGAGGTAGTACTGAGTGTAGTGTGATTGGCCAATGTAGTGGGAGGAGACACACCTGTTAAAATGCCAGGTTTTTGTGATATTAAAAAATGAGACCACAATATATCATTTCAAAACTTTTCCCACCTTTAATGTGACCTATAACCTGTACAATTCAGTTGAAAAACAAGCAAATCTGTTGGAAGATATAAAAAAATAAAAAAGTGCAGTAAGATGGCTGCACAAGTGTGCACACCCTTAAACTAGTACTTTGAAGCACCTTTTGATTTAATTACAGCATTCAGTCTTCTTGGGTACACACCTGCCATCAGTTAGAGACTGATTTACCCCAAGTAAAGTTCAGCTGCCCTAGTAGGATTTTCTTGACATTTACTCAGTTGCCTGCTACAGTAAAAGCCATGGTTTGCAGAGAGCTTACAAAGCATCAAAGGGATGTCATTGTTGAAAGGTATCAGTCAGGAGAAGCTTACAAAAAATATGCACAGCATTGGATATACCATGGAACGCAGTGAAGACAGACATCCGAAATTGGAGAAAATATGGGACAACAGTGACATTGCAAAGAACTGGGCGTCCCGCCAAAATTGATGAAAAGACTAGATGAAAACTGGTCAGGGAGGCTGCAGAGACACCTACAGAAACACTGAAGGAGCTACAGGAATTTATGGCAAGTACTGGTGGACTATGGGGTAGGGTTGCAAGACTGAAGTCTTTTCTTACACAGAAAAACATCCAGGCCAGCTAAAATTTGCTAATCAATATAGTCTCCCAAAAACATGTGGGGAAAATGTGTTATGGTCTGGTGAGACAAAGGATGAACTGTTTTTGGCTATAATTCCAAAAGGTACGTTTGACGCAAAAACAATACTTCACATCACCAAAAGAACACCATCCCCACGGTGAAGCATGATGGTGACATCATGAGGGTTGGGTACATGCGAAAGCCTTTGGTTCCTTTTTCTTCAGCTAGAACTGGGGCGTTGGTCAAGGTGGGAGGGAATTGTGAACAGTTCCAAATACCAGTCACTTTTGTCCTAAAACCTTCAGGCGTCTGCTAGAAAGCTGAAGAGGAATTTCACCTTTCAACACGACAATGACCCCAAGCATACATCAAATCAACAAAACAATGGCTTCACCATAAGACAAAGTTTTGGAATGGCCCAGCCAGAGCCCAGACTGGTGACCTGAAGAGGGCTGTGCACAAGAGATGCCCTCGCAGTCTGACAGATTTGGAGCACTTTTGCAAGGAAGAGTGGGCAAATATTGCCAAGTCAAGATGTGCCATGCTGATACTCCTACCCAAGAAGACTGAATACTGTAATTAAATCAAAAGGTGCTTCAAAGTATTAGTTTAAGGGTGTGCACACTTATGCAACCAGCTTATTGTACATCTTTTATTTTTTATATTTTTTTCCCGTGACAGATTTGTTTCTTCAATTGAATTGTACAGGTTATAGTCCACATTAAAGGTGGGAACATTTTGAAATGATTTATTATGATCTCATTTATTTAGATCACAAAAACCTGGCATTTTAACAGGGGTGTGTACACTTTTTGTATTCCCTGTACCAGTTTCTTTGCAAACCACTCAATGCAGATTTCACTTAATCTAAATATCACCGTGTTTTCCTGTAATGTTTATTGTGGGCAACTTTGTGGACACTGCATATTTTTCTATGTACGCTGTTGCATCCTTGACTTAGCAAGATGTCCCATGGTAGTATGCTGCATACCAACACGATCCACAGGTAGCTGCATATGTTTGCGGCTGTAGAGAGAAAGGACAAGGTTCATTTAGGAAACTTTTTTTTTTCTTTCTTTTATATATAATAGTGTATGATTTTTTTTCTGTATTCATAACATATACACACACACCACATATTTAAGTATAAAATATAATTTGGAGTTTTTTTTTGTGTTGAATTTTTGGAATGTCCGGTTTTGCTTGCGGCTGTGCTGTTGATTTGATATACTCTTGTAGGTGTGTGTTTTGTTTGTATACAAATCTACAAATGCAAGTGTTTGCCTCCAAAACCGTCATGAAAAAAAGCCAACATACACTGCATTAGTGCATTATCTTTACATCGAGTTAGTCTGTTAACAGTTCACATGCATGTTACACATACTCTTACTTTGCTGCTTTTAATTATTCCAAAAACATTACATTGACCCTGTTATTTACATCTGTCACTCAGTAGCAGAGTGTAGACTTCAGAATCCCATCCGTAAACTCTTGTCTGCTCTTTTGAAGTGTGAGCATTTTATTGAAAAGACAAGTTAATGGCATCTGTGTAGCTGCATGCATCTTTACTCACTTGAGCACTTTAATGGGGAAAAGACCATTACACACACTTAAAACAAGAATTTTACTAACAAATGGTCAATGCAAAGTATTTTTCTAAAATCATTTCATGCATGTACTTGTACATGTAAGTATTACATTTGTCATATAATAGAAAAATCACAGACCAAAATGTGGTTCAGAAAGAGGTATTTTATTGAATAAAAAGATAGGTGCATCGTTTGCACTCCATCCCTACTGTACTTTGCTATTGCTATGCACATTTTTGGAGCACTAAATTCTGTGCACAAGAGTGCATTTTCCATGTTACATGTTTGCAAATGAAACTTCAGATTCTCAAAAGAACTGCACAGACTGTAGGATCTTCAGTTCAGACCATTTCTTCTGTACAGTATAAAAACTAAATACTGTAAAAACTGATTGAGTTTTACTGCTGTGAAAGCAAATGTATATAATTTGTAGATAATTCTGTTCCATGTCAAGAGGAATGTACAACTGGCCAGTGATGTGGAGTAACAGAATAATGCTCTAACTACAGCCCAGGAGACACTGGTTTGATAAGCAGCTCGGGCATCTGAGATACTGGTAGGGAGGGATGAGCCTGTCCATCCATTTGGGGGGGGGGGGTACTTGTCTAAGTGCTCTTTCTGGGGAGGTCAGGTCCATTGGAGGAATAGCCTTTGGATATAACCAGAACACAAGATGAGCGCATACCAAGAGCTAGGCCATAAATTAATATTCCATTGGAAGCAGTCCACTGCACACCCCCCCCCTAGGATGCTATTGAATTCTGCACCAGCCTTGGAAAGGAGATGCTGTGTGGGCAGTAGGAGAGACTGGTCGATGGGTGGGGGCACTGGTATGGCCGGCAAGAATGAAGCAGAAGGGTAGCAGAAAAATGCACCCATCCTGTCTCTGGGTTTTCTCCAGGTACTGCAGTTTCCTTCCACCACCCAATCATTAAACTGGCTGGTTAGCTGCTTCAGAAAGATACTGTTAATATGTGCCTGTGTTTGATGTATACTCTTTGCCTGAGTTGTGACTAGTGCTTGGGATTAACCATTCCGCTTAACAGTAATTTAAAAAAAAAAAAAGCTAAAGCATCGATAGCTTATATACGCAAATATATCCGAAAGTTAATATACTTGTGTGTGTAGTACAGAACCGTTTCCTGAAGCCTTCTTCCCTCTGATTCAGTACTTGCAGTGGCTCTCTGTCTAAAGGACTCTAAGAATATCCCCACATACACTACTTCAGGTTCAAAGCAGGGATTTCCATTAGCAGTTCATTCCTTGCTCTCTGCTTTAGCTGCTGTACCATATAGTTTTCACCAATTGTTTGGCTCCAGTAATTGGACATTGCAGAACCAAAGGCTTTTGCATGTACCCATTTATGAATGAGTCAGAAGCAAGCCAAGGTGGAGTTCCATCGGGCATTGATCTATACCATCAGAATGAGTGAGAGGTAGATAGAGCTGTAGTTTTCCCAAATCCAACTTCAGCCAGGTTGGTTGTTGCTGACTAGCTCTTTCCAAGGATTGAGCCTAATAGAATACCTGGCTGTACCACACTGTCTGTGGAATGTCATTCCTAAACTAATCTCTGTAAAGCAGCATTTGTAATGATGGAGTTAATGGGTACAGATTGGGTGTTCCTTTCCTGTGGACCCCCCCAATCCACGTTTGGATTCTGGATACCTCAGACACTGCCTGGAGTGTTCATGCTATGGGCCGCCCTGGGATCCAGAGCACGTGGTACAACCAATACAGGAAGAAGTGCATCAAGTTGAAAGAAACTATAACAGTCCTCCCTGCTCTCAGGCTTTTAAGCCAGTCAAGACATGAGGGGTCTTGGATATCTTAGCAGACCGTGTGATGTGATACAAGCAGAGGAGTGGCACTCCTCTCCCACTGTGCAGGCTGGCAGTGCAAACATGGAAGGTGTGTTTTGAGTTGCACACTTAAGCTTTGTGCTTCTTGCGTAGTATTTTATAAGAATTCCTTGTCCAGTCAACTCAGCAGGACTTCTACAGATCCACCATAGATGGGTGCTTGATGGGGGCATCCATTTGAGTCTTATTTGTAGTTGGACTACACCAAAGAGGCCGTTTTGTTTCTGTAACAAACAGATGAGGAGATTCTGTTCCAGAGCAACCCATACAGGCTTAAGCAATGGGATGTCTTCATCAGTTTGGGTAGGTGTTGCATTTCCCTTCCTCTACAGGGTAGTGTAGAAAGTCAGGAAGGTAAGGCCAGCAGTGGTCCTTGAAGCACCCTTTTGACCTAGACAGTATGGTTTCTCCAGCCTCTTGGAGATGAGCATATTAACATGTGAAGTTCTTTCTGCTCAATGAGTCCTTGATACGAGGGAAGCTAGACAGTAAAGTACAAGGAAATCTACATAGCCAAATAAAGTTTCACCCTCTGGGTGCAGAGGAATGAGACCCCTCTCTCTCTCTCTCAGCTGTTTTGTGTCGGAGCTAGCATATGACTTACTGGCTGTACATTTTTCAGCCATTTCATTTTACCTTCAGTTAGAACCCTCCATGGTTTCTCTTTCTGTAGTAGGAGGAGTGGGTGGGCATCCATTTTGTGACCCGAAATTTGTTCCAAGTATTTAATCTACTGTGCTAACTATATTATGGGTGACGCGTTTTTAGTGTACTGTTTGTTTCGTCTCTCATCACCCATTCTGATGACAGGTCGTGTTACCTCAAATTATTTTTTTTTCCTCCTTTTTGATTTAGGAGGAGTTAGTTAATATTTTGGTTTTGTACTGGATACATTTTTAAAGCCTTTGAATAATCCTCTCCTTTTGGAAAGATGAGAATTTATTGATGTTTAGTTTAAATTGTTGGGGGGGGGGGGTAAATATGCATTTCCCATTTTCCTTGATGTAATGTGATTTGGGCACATTAGCTGCTGCTTGAAAAAAATCTTTACAGATGGTATCACTCTGACTTACTATTCCCCTCCAGGTTTGGTTTGCATAAGAGGAATGTCACTGTACTCTGGGCAGCTCTAAGGGGGGAGGCAACATTTAGATCTGAAGTAGTTAACTTTATTTGATCATCAGCCTGTGGGTTCCGGATCCGATATGGATCCGAGCCGGCAGCTTACCAAGCTAAAGATCTGAGCTCCAAGCTCCAACCTCTTACCCATACTACACTGCAACCTCCTTTCAATCCTCCGATCTCGTTTACTGCGGCTTCGCCAGCAAGAGATTTCTGAGCTCCAGAGAGGTTAGTTAGATTTTATCTAGCTTTCAGTCTGTGTATGCCCTTTTTCTGTGCTAATCAGTACTATAACCCCCCCCCCCATTCTCCCTGTTTTTTTTTTGTGTATAGACATTGGTGTTTGTAGCATAGAAAGTTGCTAAACTTTCCATTGTGTAGGCCTCCTTTCCCACCCTTAGTGTGTGTGTGTGTGTCTGCCTCTGACTTAGTTTTTCTAAGCAGGTATGTCAGAAACCAACTTTCTCGAAGTGCACAGTGTGTGGCCATAAGCTATCCCCGGCCGATGGCCACACTCTGTGCGTAGTTTATTTGGAGGTGCTGCATTTATCTGGCCGCAAACTTTATGCGGCCTTTAACCCGCGGGCCCTGCGGGATCGCAGTACAAAGCTGATTCTTGCGGGTCTTTTACCCGCAGAGTCAGCTGCTACTTCTGCAGCATCTTATTCTTCAGTCACGGCTGTGGCTGTTCAGCCTTCCGGCCCTCCTCCCCTGTCCGGGACTCACTCCCACCTCTAAACAGGGAGAGAGAGAGGCCAAGAAAGACTAACCTAAAGAGAGAGAGAGATGGGGATAGGAGTCGCAAGAGGCAAGCCGACTTGCGCTAAGGTATTAGTGTTATTGTCTCCAGGAAAAAGTGCAAGGCAGTCTTCCCCTCTGCTCCGTTCTCCACAATTCTCCCCAGAGGAGGAGGCTCTGACTGCTTAGAGGTCATCCTCGCATCGGCCCTCCCGGCCGGTGTCCGTGGCGTCCTCTAGGTCTACTAGGAGCCTCTCTGAAGCTGATATGGACTGGATGATAAGGTTCCTGCAAACTCAGTTGCAGATGGGAGTGTTGCTGCCCCCCCCCCCCCAGCTGGAGCGGGGAGTTCGGCCCCGACATTTGCACCAATAGCTCCTTCTCCGATCCACTCTCGAGTTTCGGAGTGTATGGATCCGAGGAGCCCCGAAGTCGTGGGGTCGGTGCCAATGGTATCTCCTACCTCGACGCTGGCCATGCCCTTGAGTCTGTCTGATCGGAGCTCTCTGAGCAGAGATTCTGGGCGTCTGATCTGAGGGGATGAGTGTGTCGTCGGCCCTGTTGTGGTCTGGGCATACCGTCTCCTTGGGTCTGGCTGTGCCAGCCTCTGCTTCGATCCCATCGTCTGATCCGAGGGGTGTGGCTACCCACGCCACCAGCTTCAGGGAAGCCGGTTCCCCTTCGGCTTTCGACGTTGTGGAGAGGATTCTCTCTGGAGGATAGAGATCTCTCACTCTTTCCTCGGAGTCCGCCCCTGCTCCCTCGCAACTGAGCTTGTCTTCCATCATCCAGTCCTCCCAGGGACCGCCTGTGTCCCGTATGCCCCAGATAGTTCCCCTTGAGGAATACGAGATGGTTTGCGAGCCTTCCCACAAGAGTCCCCCTGAGGAGGCCCTTCGCAAATGCTAGTGCAAGAGGAGGCACTTGGACTCACCTGAGTCCCTCACTGAAGATACTGACTTGGAGGAAGGAGAAGGTTCCCCCAGATCACCCCCTGAAGAAGGTTCCCCCAGATCACCCCCTGAAGACGTCTCCTTCGGAGACCTAATGGAAATTCTTTGCCAGAGGAGGGATTGGTTACCCAAAAACCTTCCTCTGACTAGTCCAGTATTTCTGGAGGTGGGTGTCCCACCCACCCGACCTACCTTCTGGTGGACCTTACTACCAGAGCCTGGAAGGAACCGGATACTGTAGAGCCAATACCCAAACGGCCCAACAAGGTATTGAGCCCCGCGGACAAAGCCACTTTGAGTAAGGGTTCCCCAGTTGATACCATGGTGGTGGTGGCGGCAGCCACCAAAAAAGAACTCGCCCAGGAAAGTTCCTCGGTCCATCCCCGGACAAGGAGTCCAGGGCGATGGATCATCTTGGAAAGCGGACTTTTGCTTCAGCCACCTTTGCTATAAGGGCGCTGAATTACATGGCCCATGTAATCAGACTGCAGCATGACCTTGTGAAAGAGTACGCTGAGTCTCCTTTGGAGTCCATTTCGGCAGAGGATAAACTGACATTTTCGGTTCATATGGCCACTCTCAAGTCTGTGTCAAATACATCCATGCGTTTACTCTCTCATGCCACCGAGGGAGCCGCTAGGGCAGTCGGGTCCGGTATTGCCATGAGGTGTCACGCCTGGCTCTGGCGCTGCGATTTTTCGGAACCTTTCAAGGCGTCCTTTGACACAATGCTCCTTTTGATGGTTTGACCCTGTTTGGGAAGACCATTCGAGATACGCTTGTCTAGAGTGAGAAGGATGGGAAAATGCCAGCCGTCTGGATCCGCTTCTCTAACCCTCAAAGGTCCTTCTCCAGGAACCAGCGTGGGCAAAAGAAGTTGTGGTTCAGGAAATCTCAGCAGTCCCAGCACACTAAAACTCCTTCTCCCCCAGAGGCAGAAGAGGACAAGGTGGACGCCGGTCCAGAGGCAGAGGGGGACAGAAGAACTTCAGGTCATGGGAGCCCTTTTCCGACCGACCTGTGCAGCAGCCCTGAGGGGTTGCCCGACTGCTCCTCTCTGGAGGCAGTCGGGGGGGGGGGGGTCTCGAGACACCTAGCCCAATGGGAGTTCATCACATCAGATCGCTGGCTGCTTGGAATGATATCCAGAGGCTATTCTCTTCCCTTCATAAACAACCCTCTATGTACAAGGTGCCTCCCAGACATCCCACTCGCTCAAAGGGAGGCGGCAGCTTTGGAGATGAGAAAGCTGCTAGAGAAAGAGTAATCCAGCGAGTGCCCCCAGACCAGTCCGGATCAGGTATCTATTCCAGGTTCTTTTTGGTGCCAAAAAAGACTGGGGACTTTAGGCCAATTCTCGACCTTTCTGAGATGAACCTGTCCGTTGCAAAGGAAGAGTTCTGGATGGTCACTCTACAATCTGTTCTGCCTTTCTTGCAAGAGGAAGACTGGATATGCTCGATAGACCTCAAGGGTGCGTACTACCATCTTCTGATGGACAGGCGATCCAGGAGTGGTTCCTCCGCTTTCGGCTAGGAGCCAGTCATTACCAGTTCAGGGTCCTACCATTAGGGCTCACCACATCCCCCAGAGTGTTTACAAAAGTCATGGCAGTCGTAGCGGCCCACCTGAGGCTTCAGGGCATTCAGGTCTTTCCATACCTGGATGACTGGCTTCTCACTCCAGGCATTAACTTGTACCAGCCCAGGGATTTCTTTCTTCAGTTGTCTACCTGGCTGGGGATCATGATAAATTTCAAGAAGTCTTCCCTCCAACCTATTCAAATTCTAGACTTCATAGGATCAAGAATAGACTCTCTTCAGGCCAGGATATTTTTGACTCCAGACAGACTTCACAGCCTGGCCCTTCACGTATTGGCGCTCCTTCAGTCTCCTGCACCCCTAGTGGAGTTGGTCCTGAGAGCCGTAAGGTCCATGGCAGCAGCTATAAATTTATTCCTTGTGCACGTCTGCATACGAGAATGTTACAGTGGATGTTACAAGTTCAGTGGTCTCTGCTACATAAGTCTCTAGACTTTCCGATTCCTATGAGCAGTGTGTGCAAATATTCCCTCATGGCGGCTTCAGTCCCAGGAATAACGAGAAGAACGCCCTTTTGTTTTGCTTCCGCCCCAAGCCACGGTGACCACGGACACCTCCTATTTAGGGTGGGGGGGGGTACTGCTCGGGCAAGACTGTCCAAGGCACATGGGACTCTGAGCGAGACCATTCTGCATATAAACATTCTAGAGATGAGAGCAGTCCTTTTAGCGTTGCAGGCTCTTCATGCCTCTCTTCCTCTGGGAACTATTGATATCCAGTCAGGCAATGTCAGCGGTCTGGTACATCAACAAACCGGGGGGGACCGGGTCTGAGAGGCCATGAGAATGGGCGATCTCCACCAACCACTTTCTGATAGCAATGCACATTTCGGGTCAGTCCAATATCTTGGCAGACAAATTGAGCAGAACTTTCCTTTCGCCTTGCGATTGGTCTCTGAACCCTTATGTAGCAGGACAGATCTTCCTCAGGTGGGGTCAGCCTTGCTGTGATCTGTTCATCGCCGTCCAACGTGAAGTGCAGTGAGTTTTTCGCTCCAATTCTCCAGACGCGGGAACCCCCCAGAGATGCTCTTGTCCATGCTTGGCCACCTGGTCTTTATATGTTTTCCCCACTTCCACTCATGACAAAATTCTTACAGAAAGCCCGTCTGTTGGGGAGCAGAGTTATCCTCGATGCACCATTCTGGCCTTGTCAAGTTTGGTTGCCTTGCCTGCGGTCCCATCCCCCAGCTCCACCCTGGATCTTTCCCATTCTAGATCTTATTCGTCATCCCTTGGGAATTCTTCCTCTGAATCTGGACAGCCTCAAATTCACAGCTTGGTTACTTCAGTTCCCTCAGTTGCTAGGACTCCCGGTATCTCTTCTCCAGTTAAAGCCATCCTGGTAGCGGCATATAAGTCCTCTACCAGGAAAGTTTACAGTAGTAAGTGGAAACGTTTGCCCATTTGGGCTTCGCAGAGAAATCTGGACCCCTTTACTGCTCCGGTCCCAGCGGTGTTGGACTTTGTCTCATTTTCCAGCAAGGGGGCCAGCTCTTCCACAGTGAAAGTACAACTGGAAGCTATTTCCCATTTTCATGTAGGGGAGAATTCAGGCACCCTAGCTGCTGCCAGAATTTGCAAGACCTTTTTTGAAAGGTACTGTTCTCCTGAGGCCTCCTGTTAAGAATTCTTCCCTTCCTTGGGATTTGACTTAGTTCTTCAGGCCTTAGTCGTGCCCCCATTCGAGCCCACAGCATCAGTGACTTGAAATGCTTGTCATGGAAGACTGCCCTCGTGGTGGCTATTACTTCAGCCAGAAGAATGTCTGAGCTTCAGGCACTGTGTATGAAACCCCCATACCAAGTTTTTCACAAGGATAGGGCATCTCTCAGGACTAAACCCAGCTTTTCTTCCTAAAGTTGCTTCTGAGTCGAATATTAATCAGTCGATTAATTTGCCTGTATTTTTCCCTAATTTTCAAAATAGAGGACTATAAACTCCATTTGCTTGATGTGCACAGGCATTGTTTTTATTTGCATAGGTCCAAACCTTTCCGTAAATTGGATCAGCTTTTTGTTTCCTTTGCTAGACTCTTTTTGGGAAAACCAGTTTCAAAAGTGACCATCGCCAAGTGGATTTCGCTTGTATTTTACAAGCTTATAGAGAACTTGGATTACCAGCACCAGAAGGGGTTCATGCTCACTCCACCCATTCTATGGCTTCTTCGGCTGCATTCTGGTCTAGAGTTTCCCTGGACGATATCTGCTCAGCAGCTAACCTGGGCCTCCTCTCACACCTTCATTACTCATAAGCTAGATTTGGAGTCTAGAGGTAGGGCTTTCTTTGATTCTGCAGTGCTCCGGAATATTCTTCCTTAAGGGCCTCCCAAAATTCGGGTAGCTGGGGACTCTGTCCCACAGGTTGATTATCAAATAAGTTAACTACTTCAGATAAAGTTATGTACTCACCATAATGTTCCATCTGAGTAGTTGGACTTTAATTTGTCAGCATCCTCCCCCCTCCCTTCCCCCTGACCTTGGTTATTTCTCTGTTTGGGCTCGATGTTCTGAATTTGGCGAGCCTGGTGTATAAAGTTCAGGTCAGGTCTTTTTGGCTTAGGTTGTTTTCACATTGCTAGGTGGCAAACTCAATCTGAGGATTGGAAGGAGGTTGCAGTGTAGTATGGGTAAGGGGAGGAGCTTGATGCTTGGATCTTTAGCTTTGTAAGCTGCCGGCTCGGATCCGTATCGGATCCCGGAACCCACAGGTTGATGACAAATGAAGTCTAACTACTCAGATAGAACATTATGTTGAGTATATAACTTCTTTTTCAGCAAATTTGATGGGTATGCTTGCCCATTGGCATTTTTTACCAGTTGTGCAAAATGTAATATTTTTTCCTGGTTATTTTTAGAGGTAGGTTTTATAGGTTCATATTGTGTGTACAAATATCAGTGTTCAGTCCATTTTTGGGTTATGTTGTACAATTTACATATTTGGTTACTGATCCTTTTGTCAAAATTGCATCAGCGTATTTAAAGTACAGTGCTTTAATGTGGAGTGGAAAATGGTTCCACAGAAGCGATATTGTGTGTGATAACCCACCTGTCTACTCTAACCTGCTCTGTTTCTTTTGCGAAAAAGGTTGAGATCCCTTGAATTTGTTTAATACCATATGACTTGTGTGGAAAACGGCCCGAAGCTTAAGGTTCATACCCTGTATGATACTGAGAAGAGGGACAAGGCTTTGACATGGACTGAATAGTTCTGTTTAGCCCCAAATATAACTTCAATGAAAAAATTTAGATCAGAGAAAGGCCATTTTTTTATGGGAAGAGTTTGTAAAGGAAGCAGAAGTGGTCTTTAAGTGACATGGGAGGAATGTGATACTTTACGAAATTGTATTTTTTTTTTTTTTTTTTTTTTTTTTTTTAAGCCTAGAAGAGTGTTTTGTGTGTCAAGTTTGTCCTGTAGTCGTACATTGACTTATGGATATGCTGCTACTTTTTTAGTAGGCTGAAAAGAGGAAAACTACTATGGGGTATTCAAAATTTTCAGGACAAGTCTTTAAACCATGCGTCTGTAAAGGCATATATAACCACGTTCCCTTAAAGGCAAAGTAAGCATCAAGGCAGTTGTATTTAGGCTGTGAGTGAGCACTACCTTCACTAGGTCTTTGAAAGGTCTGTTAATTTGATTCTGCCTAATAACTTATTGCCGGTTAGTTTTAGTTGGTTAAACTGCTTGCTTAAGAGAGTGAAGCCTAATTACAGTTTGTCCATCCAGTGATGCAGTTCAACCTGCTGGCGTTTTAATAAGTACTGCAGGTCATTGGAAGGCATGTCACAGTTAAATCTGAACATTCACCAGGAAATTTTTGTTTGCATTTGCTCTTTAATAGTCTCACATTCTCTTGCATCTCATTTTTGTTTGCATTTGCTCTTTAATAGTCTCACATTCTCTTGCATCTCTCTTGCCTTGTGTCTTAAACTCCAGTCCATAGCCTTGAGCGCTCCCATCGGAGTCATTTCTGTAGGTTTACAGACAGATTATCTTTGACCCTCTCCCCAGCTCATTACAGTCCTTTTCCCCCTGAAATGCTGCACCTTTAATCTTGCCCTCTTATTCATAAACCAGTAGTTCTAAACCACCTAGTGATGTAATCACTGATGTTCTTCGTGTTTCACTGTTGCAGTCATTACATTTGGGTTATCTGCTTGCAGGTAGCCCTCAGTCAGCCTGATTAACAAAGTCTTGGGTCCTGCATCGGTTGCTGTCCCTTCTTCCATGATGTCAGGTCGTCAGGGGTATAAAACATGCAGCCGATGCCATTACATCAGCCTTTCTTGCTGTTTGGTGCCAGATGCAGTTAGCAAGTGCTGGTCGGCTGACTCCTGAAATTTTCGTTTTCGAGTTTCAGAACCGAAGTCTTCAACTAAAGCTAAGTACACTGTTGGGGAAACTTTTTCTTGCTCCTTACTGATGTCAGTAAAAGTTAATTGCATTACTTGTGGAAAGCAAATACCTCATAAAGATTTTCATTCGTACTGTATTCTTTGCCTAGGCCCTGACCACGACGTACCTTGCTGTCTGTTTTGTGCTTTAATCAGTGCACTATCCGTAGTCTGTTTTAGTCCCTAAATATTTTGGTTCTCTGTTTAATTATCCAGAAATGTTGACTGTTAGCCATCCGACTATCAGGATTCTGAAAAAATTAAAAGCTAAAGACAGACACAGGCCGCCGAGGTCCAAAATTGCTGACTATGCTTCTCCTAAGCCAGTCGCCAGTACTCATTGAGGTGCTTTCGCAGCACCTGATGCCCGCTACTTCTGATAGCAGGCCTCTACTGAGACCCATTTGGAGTCCGGTATGCCGCGAGGTGTTTTAACTATGGAACCCGCGGATGCCTCTACCTTGGATGGGTTAGGAGCTGCTGTGCAGGCACTGGCTTCTGAGGGTGTATTCAGGCCTACGGACTTGCATATTAAACTGACACCTCCTTTACTTGGGCCTAAATCTCTCTCTGCCTAAAATACCGACACCAAGGCCACATGCTCAGGCCTCTATGCCTAAAAACGAATGGCTGAAGATCTAAAAGGCCTAGGACTGAAGTTGATTTTGAATCTTCTGATCAGGATTCTCTTTTTTCTGATTTTTCTGATGATCTGGATTTGCCCTTATCTACTTATGAAGATTCTGATGCAGAGGACTCCATTCCCTCTGTTTCCCCTCCTGAGGATTTTTCTTTTGGGGAAACCTTACATACTCTAAGGGAGCATTTCCACTGGGAAAGCCAGGATTTTTCTGATTCAAAAAGGCTTAGGGATTTCCTTCTCCTACCTCAGCATAGGCCTTTAGCCATTCCCCCGGTACTAGCAATTGTTGATGCTTTTTCAGAATCTAGTTCGGCTCCTGATTCCCTGCCTCCTGATCCCAGAAAACCTGACCGATACTACAGGGTCCCTGAGTCCCACAAGTTCCTTTTTAAAAATCCTACTGCAGATCCTATTGCAGATCCAGAGACTATTTCACAGGGGCTCAAGGGCATTAAGGCTTCTACTGCTAAATATCCTATCCCTTCTGGTATAGACTCCAGGGCGCTGGATAGATGGGGTAAGAAGGTTTACACTGCTGCAACCTTGGTCATTAGGGCTTTAAACTGCCAGTTTCATAAGTTTAAAGTATCAGGAATATGTTATTGGACTGCTTAAACAGAAAATGATGTTGATTCCTGACTGTGGAAAATAAAGAATTACAGGATTTAATGCATTCTGCCGCACAAGTTGGAAAACATACTTTGCAATGTGGTTTTTATTCATTAGAGGCCTCTTGCAGGGCTGCTGTTACTGGGTCTGTGCTCAGAAGGCATGCTTGGCTCAAGAAGCCATCTTTGCCTGATCATTTTAAAGCTGAATTGTTGGATGCTCCTTTAAATCAGGGCCGCCTGTTTGGCAACAAGGCTGAGGAAGTTCTTAAAAAGATGGAAGATAAAGCTAAATCTAAGATTTTTTTTAAGTTCAGCCTCCCAGATTTAGTAGGCACTGGCCCTCTTAAGAATTGGTCCTTTCCAGCCCCTTCCAAGTCTTCTGAAGCCAAACCCAGACACAGCAAAAACTCCAGGTTTCAGTCCCAGGGGGCACACACAACTAAGAGGTGGGGGGCCTCCACTTCCAAATCTGGGAATAAGACCCCCCCCCTATGGTAAACTGTCTCAATGACTTCCTTTTAAAAATTTCCAAGCACTTATCAACCGACTGCCCCTTTGGGGGGAAAGATTGCCCTTAATGCAAAAAATTGGGAACTCATTAGCCAGGACAAATGGGTTTTAAATGTAGTGTCCCAGGGATACAGATTTCTCTTCCACACATTGCCAACACCAAGCAGGTGACCGGACCTATCCCCAAATCAGTGGGCAGAGGCCCAAAATCAAGTACTTTCTCTCTTAAGCATGGGGGCTATTCATCTGGTACCAGAAGAGGAAAAGGGACAAGGTTTCTACTAGAGACTTTTCCTGGTACCCAAAAAAGACAATTCATGGCGTCCTGTCCTGGACCTGTCTACTCTAAACACCTATTTGGATATTCCAAAATTCAAGATGCTGACCCTTCACCAATTTCCTATGCTAGGCAAAGATGCCTGGTTGGCAACACTAGATTTAAAAGAAGCATACCTGCACATCCCAATCAGGGAATCTCGCAGAAGATACCTACGCTTCAAAGCAGGCTACACGCACTATCAGTTCTCTGCACTGCCCTTTGTAAATACCCTGGGCACAGTAGATGAGCCAAAGTGCCTAGCTCTAGTTATTGCATTTTACAGGCAAAGAAATATTCAAATATTACCCATACCTGGACAATTGTCTAATTCAGGCAAAAAACCAGGACATACTTTTGAATCATCTGGCCTTTGTACAAAGGGTTCTAACTTGTCTGGGGTACACCATAAACGAAAATAAATCACACCTGGTACCCTGTCAAATTATATTCCTGGGAGCAAGCTTGAATACAACTTCCCAGATGGCTTACCTCACACCAGAGAAACAAATTCATTTGACAAACTACTTCAAACAAGTGGCCACAAAAACCCTGCTTATCTGCAAGACAAATACTGCAAGCCTTGGGGTTCATTCTTCTAATTCCATATGAAAGACTGCATATGAGGAAACTACAGTGGTATCAAAAAAGCCTATGGTGTCAACATTCTCAAGACCTGGAAACAATGATTCCTGTCATACTTTGCCTACGCCTAGAGTTACTTTGGTGGGCAGAGGCCTGCCACCAAAACAAGGGACTACCTTTCACACCACCCCCTGCCACCCAAACCCTAACAGACGCATCAGACTATGCATGGGGGGCTCACCTGGCAGGGAAGTGCATTCAGGAGGGAAAATGGAACCCAAGTCAAATGCACCTGCATATCAATCAAAATGAAATGTTCGCTGTACAGAATGCTCTGACAGCCTTCAAAGACCACATTCTTCAGGACAACACCAGTGTTGTGGTGTATACAAGCAGGTGGGTACACATTCTTAGCCCCTCTGCAGACTAGCCATGGCATTGTGGAACACAGCCTTGAGCTACCAAGTGCACCTACAAGCTTTCCTGCCAGGAAAATTAAATACACTGGCAGACGGACTAAGCAGAAACCTCATGGACCCACACAAGTGGAAACTGGAAGCAAAGATTTTCAACATGTTGACAAGCAAATGGGGGAGCCCAGATATAGACCTGTTTGCCTCTCCCCAGAACTACCAATTGGACATATTTTGCACAAGGACTCTCCACAACAAGCCTGGAAAGTGGATGCTCTGTCCTTCAGCTGGAAAAACCTATCCATCTATGCCTTCCCCCCCTCTGCCTCTGCTCTCCAATGTACTAAAAATCAAAGGGGACAAACCAAGGATGATTTTGATTGCTCCAGACTGGCAGCGCCAACACTGGTACCCCCTCCTGTGCAGTGTGTCACTTATCTCCATGGCACCTGCCTCAGACTCCTTCCCTGCTGTCTCAGCAGGACAACCACATTCTGCACCCTCAGCTTCTAACACTGAACCTTGCAGCCTGGCTAATTGCTTAATCTCTCCTTTACCATCCCTCAGCAAACCTGTGATGGATATCATTTTAGAGGCAAGGAGGCTTAGTACTAGAAAATCTTATGCTGAAAATGGAAAAGATTCTCTTATGCTGAAAATGGAAAAGATTCTGTGCTTGGAACCAATCTCAAAGGAGGAGCACAGCAGCGCCCAATTTACCTCAGATTTTACAATACTTAACTGAGATGCTTCACAAGGGCCTGTCTTTCCTCCATTAAAATCCACGCCTCAGCTATTCCAGCTCATTATAACACAGAACCGCCCCTCTTCTCTCATCCACTGCTCAAGCAGTTCCTCAGAGGGGCCAGAAATTTGAGACCACCCAGGAGAGCTCCAACCCCAGCCTGGGACCTTAACTTTGTCTTGGAGAAATTCACTCTACCTCCGTTTGAGCCAGCTGCTACTGCAGACCTAAAATTTATTTCTTGGAAAACTGCTTTCCTTTTAGCAATCACCTCTGCTAGAAGGGTATCTGAATTACAGGCCCTTATGGCAGTGGGAGCCTTTTCATCATTTTTCATGCGGACAGGGTGTCCCTCAGAACCAATCCATCGTTCATGCCCAAGGTGGTATCCAGTGTGGCTCTTAACAGGTTCATAGGTTCATACTAGGCTATCTGCCCTAGGGCATTTATAAGCCTAGCCAGAGTGTGTTTGGCTTTCTCCACCCATTTTAAATTAATTTTGCTATGCCCCTTTGCGAGGTTAGTATACTGTGCCTCTGTCTAACAGTGACACAGAAGTGATACCCGGGGTAAACCTATGATCTCCCATCCACTCATAAAGATTCCTCTTGAAGAGAGTCAATGAGGGACTCTGCCTAACCTGGAGTGGGATTTTATTCCAGAGTGAAGGGAGCCTCTGGGTTATGAATCTGTCCCTCCAGCATGTCCTATTTATTTCAGTGCTGAGGTTCAAGTCTCGTGTGCGTAGCTCGATGGGATTTGGATTTTGAGGTGCAGCATGTCCATTAATTCCGGGTTGGACATGGCTTTATACGTCAGGCACAGATCGCCAACCTTCTTTCCCAACCCACAGAATAAAGGGGAACGGATACTGCATTCCTTATATGTGCACAGACAGCTTAGATTCTACTTGGACAGGACTAAACCTGAAAGGAAATCTGAACTGCTGGTGGCATTTGCGGCAGGAGCAGTGGGGAAGGGTATTTCAAAGCGAACCATTTCTAAATGGCTAAGCCATAGCATTTATTTCTGCTATAAGCACCATGGAAAACCTATCCCCCAGGGGATCAGACCTCATTCCACCACGGCTGCATCTACCTCTACAGCCTTTCTCAGAGGCGTCCCTAACAGGGACAATCCTAGAAGCTGCTACCTGGAGTTCTGTACATACTTTCACCAAGCATCATCATTTGCCAGTTTTCTCTAAATCCAGAGCTGGCTTTGCCACTGCAGTCTTGCAGGGCCTTATAGCTGGCCCTAATGCTATCTAAATTCCTCCTCCCAACCATAGCTTTGGGAATCTACCCAAATGTAATGACTGCAACAGTGAGAAACAAAACTTAGTACAGTTGTGTACACTTGCCATAAATGTAGAGGTTAGAGTGTATTCACTGTTGCAGTCTTGGTTACCCTCCCTCCAGCCCCCTAACTACTTTTGGCTATACCTCTACTTTCCTTTACTATGCTTGAAAGCCTTTTTTGGTGTATTTGCTTTTTTGTTGGAGATGCATCTTTGTGCTTTTATATCTAATTGCTTCCCATTAGGGGGGCACCTGATATCTGGGGCAAGAAAAACTAATGTAATGGCGTCTACTGCATGTTTTATACCCCTGACGACCTGACGTCATGGAAGAAGGGACAGCAACCGACGCAGTACCCAAGACTTTGTTAATCAGGCCGACTGAGGGCTACCTGCAAGCAGATAACCCAAATGTAATGACTGCAACAGTGAATACACTCTAACAAGTGTACACAACTGTACTTTTGTAACCACACCGTCCTGCATATTCCTGACTTTTTTTTTTTTCTGTCCTTTCGTATCATGATCAGAATTGTCCTTTTAGTGCAGTCCCGTACTAAGTTGGCTGAGCCCCTTTTGGTCCAACGCCAGACCTAAATCCCCTTGCGTTCCTCTCATCTCCTCCTTGGAGAATAGTACGTATCAGACTGTCTTGGCCGATCACCCCCTCAATGAGGAGAGATCAGCAACCCAACTTGCAACCGCTTTCAGAAATGTAAGTGAACACATATTTTGAGAGTTAGTGAATGTAGACTCCTGGTTTGGTTAAGAAACTGAATAAATAGTGATGCACACTGAGTTTCAGTAACTTTGCTGATGCCATCAGATGTTTTACATGTAAATATATTTTAGTGCTGTGGTAAAGTTCTAATGGCAGATTGTGACAAGGAAAGGTCTTTCTCGATGTTAAGGGATTACATGAAATGATGTGGAGGGGGGGAGAAGCTGATAATATGTAGTCTGGTTCAGGTCTGAATGGACAGTCATGAAATGACTTCCCAAATACCACCACTTACACCAAGTAAATCTTGCTTCCCCACAGACTACCATGGCATATTTTACATAGTCTTATGTGGTTACCCAACTTGGAGGGGGTTAGCTTCCAGAAGCTAGGGGCACCTTCATCCTAGACAGGAGCTTGAGCCGAAATCTTAAAAGGCAGTTGGGGCAAGAAAAGCTTCCAAATCTGCATCTGCTAAAGAGGCTACAACTGCTAACCTCATTCCCATTGACTGCACTGGAAAGCAGTGGATAAGTTGGGGAAGTAGATGTATTCTAGTATTTTTACTTTCAGGATTTTAAATTGTCAAGCTCCTATGTTAATGTTTGAGAACATGCAAAGTTAATGACCAACCTTCCTTCTGATATAAAGAATTCATTAAATGTTTCTCTGGTGGCTAATGTGGCTATGATACTGCTGACTTGTCCAGAGCTGCAGCTTTTTGTGCAGTCTTGAGGTGATTTGCCTTACTTTTTTTTCCCTCAGTCTTCATGATTATTTAAAATCAAAGAGTTTAATTTTTCCTTGGATAAACTAGATGTTCGTGTTTCACTGTTGCAGTCATTACATTTGGGTAATCGGCCTGATTAACAAAGTCTTGGGTCCTGTGTCAGATGCTGTCCCTTCCATGAGGTCAGGTAGTCAGGGGTGTAAAACGTGCAGCTGACGTCATTACATCAGTCTCTTGCTGTGCAGTGCCCGAAGCAGAAGCAAGTTCTCAAGTGCCGGTCAGCCGACTCCTGAAACTTTAGTTTTCAACTTTCAGAAAGAGTCTTCAACTAAAAGCTAAGTACCCCGTTGGGGAAACTCTCTTGCTCCTTACCGATGTCAGTAAATGTTAATAATTGCATTACTTGTGGAAAGCAAATGCCTCATAAAGATTTTAATTCGTACTGTATTCCTTACCTAGGCTCTGACCACGACGTACCTTGCTGTTGGTTTTGTGCTTTAATTCCCGCACTGTCGTTGGTACAATTTTGCCTCTAATTATTTCGGTTCTCCGTTTAATTATCCAGAAATCTCATCGGTTAGCCTTCCGACTACCAGAATTCTGAAAAACCACAAGAATAAAGACCGAGACAGACCACCAAGGTCCAAAACTGCTGACAACGCTTCTCCTAAGCCAGTCGCCAGTTCGCCGGTACTCTGAGGTGCTTTCACAGCCCCTGATACCCGCTTCTTCTGATTTGCAGGCCTCTACTGAGACCCATTCGGAGTCTGGTATGCCGTGAGATGCTTCACCTGTGGAACCCGCAGATGTCTCTACCTTGGATGGATCTGGAGCCGCTGTGCAGGCACCGGCTTCTGAGGGTGTATTCAGGCCCACAGACTTGCATATTAAATCAACACCGCCTTCATTACTAAGGCCTAAATCTCGATCCATGTCTAAAAAACGCCCAGGCCACATGTTCATGCCCCTATGCCTAAAAAACAAATTATAAAAATGGCTGAAGATCTAATTTCTCTAATCAGGGATAGTCAACCCCCCCCCCCCCTCTCTGAGGCCTAGGGCTGAACTTGATTATGAATCTTCTGATCAGGATTTGTTCTGACTCTTCTAATGACCTGGATTTGTCCATACCTACTTATGAGGATTCCGATGCAGAGGACCCCATTCCCCCTGCTTCCCCTCCTGAGGAGTTTTCTTTTGGGGAAACTTTACATGCTTTGAGGGAGCATTTCCACTGGGAAAGCCAGGAATTTTCGGATTCAAAAGAGGCTTGGGGATTTCCTACTTCTACCTCAGCATAGGCCTTTGGCTATACCTCCTGTACTAGACATTGTTGATGTGTTCCCGGATTCCAGTTTGACCCCTGATTCCCTGCCTCCGGCTCCTAGTAAACCTGACAGATACTACAGGGTTCCAGAGTCCCACAAGTTCCTTTTCAAAAACCCTGTTGCAGATCCAGAAACCATTTCTCAGCAGCCCAAGGGCATTAAGGCTTCTACTGCAAAAAATCCTACCCCTTCTGATAGATTCCAGGACGCTGGATAGATGGGTAAAAAGGTTTATACTTCTGCGACCTTGGCAATTAGAGCATTAAAACTGCCAATTTCATTGTTAAAATATCAACAGGATATTATTGGACTGCTTAAGAAAATGATGTTGATTCCTGACTGTGTGGAAAATACATTTACAGGATTTAATGCATTTTGCTGAACAAGTTGAAATACATACTTTGCAGTGTGGTTTTGATTCCTTAGAGGCCTCCTGCAGGGCTGCGGTTACTGGGTCTGTGGTTAGAAAGCATGCTTGGCTTAAGAAGCAACCTTTGCCTGTTCATGTTAAAGTTAAATTGTTGGATACTTTAAATCAGGACCGCCTGTTTGCCAATAAGGCTGAAGAAGTTCTAAAAAAGATTGAAGATTAACAGTTTGCATAGATTTAGCTTTAAGATTTCTTACAAGTGCAACCTCCAAGATTTAGTAGGCATTGGCCTAATAAGACTTGGTCCTTTCCAGCCCCTTCCAGACCCTCTCAAGCCAAACCCAGACACAGCAAAAACCCCATGTTTCAGTCCCAGGGTACTCTGAGTTAAGCAGTGGGGGGGGGCTCCACTTAACTCTGGGAAATAACAAGACGCCCCCCCCCCCCTACAGTAAACAAATCTCAGTGACTTGCTGTTAAAATTACCAAGCAGTTATCTTTCAACCGTCCCTTTGGAGGGAAAGATTGCTATTCATGCAAAGAACTGGGAGCTCATAACCCAGGACAAATGGGTTTTAAATAGTGTTTCAGGGATACATATTTCATTTCCACACATTGCCAACACCAAACGGGTGTCCAGACCTGCCCCCAAATCAGTGGGCAGAGGCTCAAAAACAAGTACTTTCTCTCTTAAGCATGGGGGCTATTAATCTGGTGCCAGAAGAGGAAAAGGGACAAGGTTTCTATTCAAGCCTTTTCCTGGTACCCAGAAAAGAGAAATCATGGTGTCCAGTCCTGGACTTCTCTACTCTAAACACCTTTCTGGAGATTTCAAAATTCAAGATGCTGGCTCTTCACCATTTGCTAACTATGCTAGGCAAAGACGCTTGGTTGGCAACTCCAGATTTAAAAGAAACATACCTTCACATCCCAATCAGGGAATCTTGCAGAAGATACCTATGCTTCAAAGCAGGCTTTACTCACTATCAGTTCTCTGCACTGCCCTTTGACTTGTCTACTGCGCCCAGGGTATTCACAAAGTGCCTGGCTCCAGTTATTGCCTTTTGCAGGCAAAGAAATATTCAAATATATCCATACCTGGACGACTGTCTAATTCAGGCAGAAAACCAGGGCATACTTTTAAATCATCTGGCGTTTCTAAAAAGGGTTCTAACTTGTCTAGGGTACACCATAAAATCACAACTGGTACCCTGTCAACAGATTACGTTCCTGGGTGCAAGCTTGAATACAACTGGCCAGATGGCTTTCATCACGCCAGAGAAGCAAATTCATTTGGTAACTTACTTCAAACAAGTGGCCACAAAAACCCTGCTATCTGCAAGACAAATACTTCAAGCCTTGGGATTCGTGGCCTCTCCTGCATTCTTCTAATTCCATATGCAAGACTGCATATGAGGAAACTACAGTGGTACCTAAAAAGTCTATGGAGTCAACATTGTCACAGCCTGGAAACCATGATTCCTATCACACCTTGCCTACGCCTGGAGTTCCTATGATGGGCAGAAGCCTGCCACCAAAACAAGGTATTACCATTCACACCATCTCCTGCTGCCCAAACCCTAACTACAGATGCATCAGACTATGCATGGGGGGCTCACCTGGCAGGGAAGTGCATTCAGGGCACATGGAACCCAAAGCAAATGCACCTGCATATCAGTCAAAAAGAAATGTTAGCTGTAAAGAATTCTCTTGACAGCCTTCAAGGACTACATTCTTCCAGGACAACTAATGGTAAAGACGGACAACACCTCTGTTATGTGGTACATAAACAAGCAGGGGGGGGTACACATTCCTACCCCCTCTGCAGACTAGCCATGGCATTGTGGAACACAGCCCTGAGGTACCGAGTGCAGTTACAAGCTCAATTCCTGCCAGGAAAATTGAATACACTGGCAGACGGACTAAGCAGAAACCTCATGGACCCACACGAGTGGAAACTGGAACCACGGATTTTCAACATGTTGACAAACAAATGGAGCCCAGACATAGATCGGTTTGCCTCCCCCCAGAACTACCAGTTGTACAAGTTTTGCACTAGGACTCCCCACAAACAAGCCTGGAAAGTGGACGTTCTGTCCTTCAGCTGGAAAAATCTATCAGTCTATGCTTTTCCCCCTATGCCACTGCTCTCCAAAGTTCTACTAAAAGTCAAACAGGACAAACCAAGGATGATTTTGATTGCTCCAGACTGGCTGCGCCAACACTGGTATCCCCTCCTGCGCAGTGTGTTGCAAATATCTCCATGGCACCTGCCTTGGACTCCTTCCCTGCTGTCTCAGAAGAACCAAATTTTGCACCCTCAGCTTCCAACATTAAACCTTGCAGCCTGGCTAATCACTTAAATTCAACCTAATCATCCCTCAGCAAACCTGTGATGGATGCCATCTTGGAGGCGAGGAGACCTAGTACTAGAAAATCTTATGCAGACAAATGGAAAAGATTCTGTGCCTGGAACCAATCTTTATGGATGAGCACAGCAGCGCCCAGTTTAACTCGTATTTTGCAATAGTTAACCGAGATGCTTCACAAGGGCCTGTTTTTTTTTTCTTCCATTAAAATCCACGCCTCAGCTATTTCAGCTCACTGTAACATGGAACTACCCCTCTTCTCTCATCCTCTGCTCAGTCAGTATCTCGGAGGGGCAAAAAACTTGAGACCACCCAGGAGAGCTCCAACTCCTGCCTGGGACCTTAACTTTTTGTTTTGGAGAAACTCACTCTTCCTCCTTTCGAGCCAGCTGCTACTGCAGACTTAAAATTTCTTTCTTGGAAAACAGCCTTCCTTTTGGCTATCACTTCCGCTAGAGGGATATCTGAATTACAGGCCCTAATGGCAGTGGAGCCTTTCATCATCTTTCATACGGATAGGGTATCTCTCAGGACCAATCCATCCTTCATGCCCAAGGTGGTTTCCAGTGTGGCTCTTAATCAGTCCATTCATTTGCCAACCTTCTTTCCTAATCCACAGAACAAAGGTAAACGGATTCTGCATTCCTTGGATGTGCACAGACAACTAAGATTCTACTTGGACAGGACTAAATCTCGAAGAAAATCACTGGTACCATTTGCTGCAGGGGCAGAGGGGAAGGCTATTTCAAAACAAACCATTTCTAAATGGACATTTCTGTTATAAGCACTATGGAAAACCTATCCCCCAGGGGATCAGATCTCACTCCACCAGGGCTGCATCTACTTCCGCAGCCTTTCTCAAGAGGTGTCCCTACCAGGGGTATCCTAGAAGCACCTACCTGGAGTTCTGTGCATACTTTCACCAAGCATTATAATTTACCAATTTTCTCTAAATCCAGAGCTGGCTTTGCCACTGCTGTCTTGCAGGGCCTTATAGCTGGCCCTAATGCTGTATAAACTCCTCCTCCTCCCAGCCATAGCTTTGGGAATCTACCCAAATGTAATGACTGCAACAGTGAAACACAAAGGACATAGTACAGTTGTGTACACTTACTATAAATGTAGATGTTAGTGTATTCACTGTTGCAGTCCTGGTTGCCCTCCCTCCAGCCCCCTAGATTTTCGGACTAAACCTCTACTTTCCTTTACTATGCTTAAAACCCTTTTTGGTGTATTTGCTTTTGGTTAGAGGTATACTTGTGTGTGTTTGTGTTTATTTGCTCCCCATTAGGGGGCACCAGACATCTGGGGCAAGAAAAACTGATGTAATGACGTCAGCTGCATGTTTTATACCCCTGACGACCTGACGTCATGGAAGAATGGACAGCATCTGTCACAGGACCCAAGACTTTGTTAATCAGGCTGACTGAGGGCAACCTGCCAGCAGATTACCCAAATGTAATGACTGCAACATTGAATACACTCCATTACATTTATGGCAAGTGTACACAGCTGTACTTATTTGGCCTTTCTACAGCTGAGGTGCTTAAAAGATGTGATGAAATGGAAAAACTGTTTCAAGGAATGTCTCGTATTTCAACCCTGCTTTTCAGAACAAATAGTAATTTCTCCCTTTTTTTCCCAGCTCCCTTCTCCAGTGAACAATTTAAACAGCAAAGGGCCAGCAAAACAGGGTTTTAAAAGGCAGTGGAAATGATGCTTTAAAAAAACTCTAATCTTGGGACAGTCTTTTCAGTCAGAATGACTACTTTGCTTGTTCAGGTCTTCTCCCACCTTGGTAACATTTTATACGAGACCTCAACCCCCCTTGTGGCATCAGATTGTCTCCGACAGCTGGGTTATGACAGCATTCCACTGGGATGTACACTTGGTAATCCATTCCTCTTTTTCAAGGGATTCCTTCTTGTTGAGGGAACTAGCGCTTCCTTTTTTCCTCCTATCCTTACAACTGTGGGTTTTGTTTTTTAACCCCCCGGCCCTGACAGTTTTGCACAGAAATGGCCGTGGCCTGTGTGATTGACAAGGGTAGTAGCCAGTGATGGATATGCTAATGAACCATGATTGACACTGCATGCAGATTAGCTGGTGACATGCATACATTGCTTTGTGACTATTGTACTGAGAGTTGACTTAATAAGTGATGGCTAAACTGCAAGTGCTAGATTACTGTTTTTTTCAGTGATGTTATTTGCATTACTTTGTTTTGAGTTTTCTATTTTGTATTTTTGTTTGCTTATAAGTAACATCTCACAAATGAACACTTTCTGTATAGTGCGTTGACTGCTACTTTGGGGGTTGTAATGGCTGCCTTAAGGTAAGTGCTGTAGTGCTACAGTTTCACTGGTTTCAGCTTTGAGTTTGCTTAGTAATCCATGGTTATACCTTAAGTACAATGTTACTGTGATTCACTGACTTTATTTGCAATAGCGTCACCTTCAGTTGCCCAAAGGACTACCCGTTTGTAGTTGGTAGTGGTACATACGGGACTGTAACGGCTGCAGCATAAGACATGCTTCTGGAGTGTTTCTCCCCGGGCCTCCACTGAAAACAGGATCTGTGAAACCTAGTCGGACTTTCCCGGTCAACAAATGTTAAATAAATAAAATAAAAAATAAATAATGCAAGGCATTTTTTAAAAAATTCATGTAAGTCACTAGCAATTAAAGAAAGCTAAGTAAGTTGAGTGCAGCCGTTACTATGCCATATTTCCACAGTCCAAATTCCAAGTAGAAACATTCAATCCTGCTCAAAACTTTCATGGGGAGTTAATAGGTTTTGTTGCATTCTCGGAGACTGCCTCATAAGAGTTTGCCTAAGCTGGCTGAATGTCCATCTTCTCTGTACAGTGAATTATTTATGCGGACTGCATCGTGATTGCATCAATATTCATGAGTGTTCATTAAATGATCCTGGGTGTTAGGTGGGGCTTGCTACTGCGCATCTGGGGGGGGTTAAAAGACTATATCAAAACCGAACTGTGCCCCCACACACACACAAATTCCCCTAGGCAAAGAATTTTTGTGTCTACCAAAACAGAATGGAATCTTTAAAATGTTTAAAAAAAGAAAGAAATGTGCAGGCCTCCAGAATCAGTTTTTTTGTTCAGTCTCTTGTACCACTGATTTCCCCATCTTGCTTTCATTTTAAAGCTAGATCTGAAGAATGCATCACCAGGGCAAAGCAATTTGGGCATTCTTAAGATTTCCTGTATCTGGCTTGCGTTCTCAGTTGTCTGTTTTACCCCTTTGGACTGTCCACATCACTAAGGGTACTCACAAAATGTCTTGCTCCAGTAATTGCTAACTGCAGACTTCAAGGTGTTTACATTCTTCTTTGTTTGGATGATTGTGTTTGTAAACTTTCAATTATCAGGAGCCTTTTACAACTGTTCAGAAACTTGTAATTGATCTAGGTTTTCAAATAAACTTTCAGAAGTCTTCTCTCAGTCCCTTCTTACAGAATGATTTTCTTGGTGTGTTTGTTGGATTCTACCATGGAAAGAGTCTTTCTTCCTCCAGAAAACTAGACTTGTTTCAACAGTTCTTCCTGAGCATCTTCAGTTAAAATTGTGCATTTGCAAGGAAGTGGCTTATGGTTACAGCCCATTCCATAAGGGCTTAGGCGGTGTTGGCTTTCTGGAAAGGAGTGGTTTAGAAGTTTTCTAGCAGCAACATGGTACTCTTTACACACACAGCACTACAAGCTGGATTCCTTCAAGTCTGAAACAGGATTTGCTAGGACCATTCCCCTTGGCTACTGAAGTTTTAATTTATTGGCCTCCTTCCTTTGTCTATTTCTTTCCTAAGCTATAGTAACTCTACCCATATGGCTTAGGCTACTGCAGCAGTGATCTTTGTTTTGAACGTGGTACGGTTGAGTAAATGAAACTTAATTTAACTGTAGCTGTTTTGATTGACCGCTGTTGCACTAGCCTCCCCCTCCCCAGCCCCTTTTTCTTGCTTTTTTATTTTTTGTTGCCAGGGTGTGGTTTTGTCTACCCTTTTCTGTATATGGTTACGGTTTAGTTTGTTTTCTAGCACTGTTCTTTGGGGCTCCTGCCTCCTTCCTGAGAAAAAATGCTCTGAAGCTTTTCATGCTCTGTCTGCATTTTTTGTTTGAGCCATGCTCAAGCTCCTGACTGTTGGTACGTGTGGAAGCTGGCCGGTTGCAGTAGCTTAAGGTATTACAACAGTGCTGTATTAGAACGTTTTATTGTTAAAGTACGATTGTGCAAGTAAAACTTGTGTTCCATTTTAGATTCCACTTGTACAGTCTCTCTGCCCCCCCCCCCCCCAAACAATTGGAAGCAAGGGAGAAGGTCGAAGTCCACTTGGCCACTGTGCTGAAATGCAAGAAAGTTGACATCAATTTTTTTTTTTTTTTTTTTTTTTTTTTTTTTTTTTTTTTGCTGTATGTGCAGTGATTCCAGGATATAGTTTTGTGTTGGCCACCACCATTCTTCAGGAAGAGTGCCCTTCTACATGCCCAGAAGGGATTATCTTTGTTTGCCTTTATGAAGGTCTTATACACACGTGTTTTTGTAGCTTTTGGTTAGTGTGCTTTGCTGAGGTGTGTTTGGTGTTGCCCTCGGAGCCCCCATCCCCAAAATTAATCTCAAGCAAGAGTGGAAACTGGTTGTTAGAGAGCAGGGATCCCTGTTGAGACTGTCACCTCCAAGCAGTTATTGTATTCATTATGACAAGGTTTGTCAATTGCTATGAGTTTCTTCAGATACAGCTGAGCTGATGACCCTTGCACCATATGTGATACAACCATCGTGGACCCTTTCCACGCTGTGCAATTTGGATGGCAGTGACTACACTGTTTCAGGCAACAGTCTGTGTTCCTTTTTAGCTTTATTCTTGTGTTGCTTGCCGACATTTGTGCAAGATGGACTGGTTTTCCTACCACTGAGTGTTTAGTGGAATAGGTGCTGTGTACTTGTGATGTTATGATTTTATCAGATTGTGAGGGAGTACTGGCCCTTGTGACTTAGAACTGATTTTCACCATTGCTGGTTATTACTTCAAGATGTTCTTTGTTTCACTGTTGCAGTCCTGACTTGAGATGTCCTGCTATGGAAGCCCTTGGCTGGCCTGACTACCGGAGTAAAAAATTTCCCCCCTCCAGGGCTGGTTACTTCCATTTAAAAAAAAAAAAAAAAAAAAAAATCCAGCTGTAGTAGACTAATCTCCTGTAAAGACTACTGCAGGTGCGGTTTTGCTTTGGAACATCTCATCAAGCATAGTTTGTCAGGGCTTTAGCCCTGAAAGGCTTCATTCCCTATCCCAAAACAAAGGAGGCAGAAAGAGATGTTGAAGATGTATTGTAAGTGCCCCATGGCTCCGATTGGTCTGAAGGTACCAGTTCAGATGAGGTGCTTTTGCAGCCTCCAGATCCTCCTTAGTCCTGAGATGATGACCTTGTAGAGGCCAAAGTAGCTGCGGAACTGTGTATCCATCTGGGCTGATGTTTTGCATGAGCCTTTTTAGTTGCCTGATCTGTAGTTTGTGCTGAGGAGCCTAGCATAGTCTAGTCTTTTTTTCTGAAGACTGGATCCCCACTATTAAGGAGAAAGTTGAGGCATTTGGTACTAGCATCTGGCCTTTGTGCACAGAGCCTAGGACTTCATGCTGGACACCCCCTTCAAAAAGACACAACAAACAGGCATCCCCCCATACAGTCCTGTAAGCACTTGTCTAGTGGATTTGTACCTGTACCACACCCACCAGGTACAGTGGTTTACCCTAGTTAGCTTTTGAGGGATGCACAGAACAAATGCTGGAAATTCAGTGTGGAGTCTTCCCGTCTAAAAAGACTCACTGAAAAGTAAACTGAAGGAACTGGATTACTTTTGGGTATCTTCCCCTCTTAGTCATGATTCTGACACACGAGACTTCTCTGATTCCCCCTTCTTGAGAGGTCTTTCTTGAAAAAACCCTTAGTAGAGGTAAAGCCCCCCCCCCCCCAAATGGAAAGGCATTGAAGCTGCTTTCCTGTCCCAAAGAATACTTTTTATTGAATCTAGCTGCACTTAAACCAGTGGCCATTTTAGGAGCTTTTAGTGTCTGCTCCCCTGCTCCTGAGAAACCAAACAACACAGTATAGGAGTCCATTAATGGTTTTACTATAGTGTCTGTGGGTCCAGCGAAAAGGTCCAGGTTGGTGGTTGCTTCCAACAGCCTTCATGGCAATGAAAGTAGGTCTGAGCAGATTTGGACTTGCACATCTGGTACCCTGCCCTTCAGGGCTGGCTGCCAGATGTATACTAAGAAATTCCAGGTAATTGTCTTGGACCATCTAGAAGAGGGTGTTGTAAGTGTGCTATTGAGTCACCATCCAGGACAGCAACTATGGGCTCTGGGACTAAAACAAGTCTGGCTGAACCTTCATCCCTTGTTGGTAGAGGTCAGTGGCGCCCACATATATATTCACACGTGCACATACACACACCGACAAGGACATGCTCTTTGGGAACCTTACTGAAGTCTTCAAAAGAATGTTGAAAAGGTTTACAGTTGTACAAGGTGTCAAACAGCTGTTTCGGTCACCCTTGCCAAGTTATAATAGAAACCATCCTTCCAAAGCTGGCCCCCTTTTGGCTGTAAGGGAAGATGATGCAAATCCGTTTTAAAGATGGTGAGGGATAAAGGCAATCCTGAAGGGTCCTAGGTCCAGCTTAAAGCAGAAAGCAGCCATAACGGTCTTCCCTCCCATATTACCTCTTAAACCCTCATCCCAGTTCCCTTCCTCTCAATCCCCTCAGAGTGGCAGGCAGGCAGTCTTCCAGCGTGTGAGTCTTACAGAAGACTCTGGGGTATCGGACATCATCAAAGGAGGATATGCATTACTCTGGTAAAACATTCCTAGTTTGGCATGACTATTCGAGGTCTTAAAGATCTAAGTTAACTAATCCCACCAGTCATTCTGGAACTTTTACTACAAGGAATTGGTCCCCTTCAGGAGTCTTGCCCCAAATAAGGCAGGCCCCTAGTTATCTGTGCTAAACATGTCAAGACTTTTAAACTCTCATATAAAAGTGGCAACATTTAAGATGTTAACCATGCAGTCCCTATTACTGTCTTGAATCTCAGATCTCTGGTCTGACTGAATTTAAGATGCCTACCTTCCTATCCCCATTCACAAGGACCTCAAGAACTACCTCAGATTATTTGCGAGAGGCAGTCCTTGTCCAGTTACTTCATGGCCCTTTTAGTCTTATCTGCTGTGTCTGGAGTCTCTGCAAATTACCTGACACACAGGATTGCCCCCTCGTCCTGCAAAAGGCTATTAAATTTTCCCATACTTGGATAACCAGCTCATTCAGACAGCATCTCAATAGACGATAAACAGGGAATGAATATTTACTGTGAATCATGTCTGCTTTCTTGTGTCACTCTGAGCCTCCAAATGTCCATCTTGGTACCTTTCCAGAGGTGATCTGAGGTCTCTAAAACCAACTAACAGGCGTCCACCTTTTCTGGAGGAAGGAAGGATAGCCGTCTGTCATGCTTGCTCCACTTAACAGACCAAAACTAATCACTCTGGTCATATCTCAGGGCTGTGGGCTGCATGTCATCCACCATTCTGTTAATACCCCAGACCAGACTCTGTATGAAAAAGCTGCAGTGTCAGCCAAGATCCATGTAGGTTCAGCATTCCCATTCTCAAAGAAAAACAATTCCAATCTTCCCCTGTGTTGACAGATGATGATGGACACAGCAGAGAGCAGTCTGTGTTTTGGGTGAGGTCCCTTTATTCAGGAAAAACCCAATCAGGCGGTTGTAACCAATACTTAGGACATAGTATGGGGAGCCGTTATCCAAGCAGTGTGGGATGCTATTCAAACTAAGTATGTAAATGTCAAGGAATTGTTAGCCTTACTATATGGAGTAAGAGCCTTCAGCCAAGTAAGGACCCAAGGCATTCTGCAGGTAGTAACCATAAACATCTCAGCGATGTCCTGTTTCAACAAGCGAGGTAGGTGTAAGGTCCTTCAGCCACTACAGATTAGTGATGATAGCCTGTTAACTGACTCTGCAGCACATGGTGTCCCGAACAGTATTCTGTACACAGCCTTGTGGATTAACTAAGCAGATAAAAGGGAAACTCGTACAGATGTTGCACCATGAGGTCTTACTTCAACTAGTGCAGGGTGGGGTGTTCCCCAGATGGACCTGTTGTGCATCACAAGACAAAATGTTGAGCCATTTCTTGCAAAAGGGGCCTGGGCAGTAGAACCCCCCCCCCCCAATCCTTTTCCTTCGAAGAGTGATCCAGAAGGTGTGGAGAGGAGGGCCCATGATGATTTTTGTCTCTATTTTGGCCTAAACAGCACTGGTTCTCCCTAATCTTGAAATTCTTTGAAGAGAGGGCAGCAAGAACTTCCAGCAATGGTGAGTCCTTTAGACTCTGTCCAACATGCAAGTGCCCCCCCCCCCCCGATGACACTATATCTCACTGCTGAGCAGTTCATCCCAATGCCTTTTGAGTAGCAGTATTCTTGGAATCTGCTCAATGTTATTGGGGAGACTACGAAGCTAACCACCTGGGAATGCTGCATATCCAAGTGGAAGAGGTTTTTAACAGGTGCCAGGATGGATGACAGGACACAAATCATCTCTGAGTTTGAGCTTTGAAATTTAAAGCAGGCCAGCCTTTCACTAAATGTAAATACACCACTTTATAGCCTGAGACCAGTACAATAGTCAGAGTCTTATAGCTATGACCACCTACTAAAAGAACTTCACTTCCCTGAGACCTGAACTGCGCATTGGAAAAGCTTCCCGAAGCTGCGCTTAACACAACTGTTTCTAAATCCATAAAATTCCTAACCAGGAAAATTACTGTGCTGGTGGCCATCACATCTGCTAGGAAGATGCATGTAATGTAGGTTGTGATGTGCATTGCGCCTTATCTGGCCTTCCACAAGGATAGGGATAAGTCTTTAGAACCCATCCTTTCCATGCGCAAGTCCGCTCACACCATTCAGCTTCCAGCCTTCTTCCCAAACTCTCAATGTAAGGGGGGGAATTTGTGCATACCATGGATGTTTCAAACTCTTCTAAACCAGGGATTTTAGAAAAACAAACCAACTCTTAACCTCCTTTGCTACAAAGAATGGTGAACCAGTGACATTAACTTTGTTCAGTGGATATAAAAAGTTTACACACCTCTGTTAAAATCCGAGGTTTTTGTGATAAGAAAATGAGACCACAATAAATCATTTCAAAACTTTTTCTGTCTTTAATGTGACTTATAACCTGTACAATTCAGTTGAAAAACAAACATCTGTTAGGGGGAAAAATATAAAAAATAAAAAACAATAAGCTGGTTGCACAAGTGTGTATGCCTTTACTTTGTTGAAGCACCTTTTGATTTAATTAGTGAAGCCATTCTTTTGTTGATTTGGATGTATGCTTGGGGTCATTGTGTTGAAGGTGAAATTCCTCTTAATCTTCACCTGCAAGACGTCTGAAGGTTTTGGGCCAAAAGTGACTGGTATTTGGAACTGTGATGCAAAGTATTGTTTTTGCGCCAAATGTACATTTTGTAATTGTGGCCAAAAAGTTCGACCTTGGTCTCATCAGACCATAACACATTTTCCCACATGCTTTTGGGAGATGTGATGTATTATTTTGCAAATTTTAGCTGGGCTTGGATGTTTTTCTGTGTAAGAAAAGGCTTCCGTCTTGCAACCCTACCCCGTAGTACATACATGTGGAGAATACGGGAGATTGTTGTCACATGTAGTACACAACCAGTACTTGCCAGAAATTCCTGCAGCTCCTTCAGTGTTGTTGTAGGTCTCTTGGCAGCCTCCCTGACCAGTTTTAGTCTAGTCTTTTCATCAGTTTTGGAGGGACGTCCAGTTCTTTGCAACGTCACTGTTGTCCCATATTTTCTCCTTTTTGACCATCTTCCACTGTGTTCCATGGTATATCCAGTGCTGCGGAAATTTTTTTTGTACCCTTCTGACTGATGCCTTTCAATAATGAGATCCCTCTGCTTTGTAAGCTCTCTGAACCATGGCTTTTGCTGTAGCAGGCAACTGAGTAAATGTCAGGAAAATCCTACTAGGACAGCTGAACTTTGTTTGGGGTTAGTCTCTCTAATTGATGGCAGGTGTGTACCCATGAAGAGAGAATGGTGTAATTAAATCAAAAGGTGCTTCAATAAAGTATTAGTTTAAGGGTGTGCACATTTATGCAACCAGCTTATTGTACATTTTTTATATTTTTTTCCCCTAACAGATTTGTTTTTCAGTTGAATTGTACAGGTTATAGGCCACATTAAAGGTGGGAAAAGTTTTGAAATGATTTATTGTGGTCTCAATTTTATGTCACAAAAATCTGTCATTTTAACAGGGGTGTGTAAACTTCTTCTATCCATTGTATGTGCATACTTTTGCTGCTCATCCCAAAGACGATCCCTGGTAAACCCTGTTAAGATGTGTAGCACCAGGGACAGTGCAGCCAGTGGCATTCTTAAAAATTGGCACTTGCTAATTTGGAAGTTGATACTTGTGTATCAGTTACCCAGCTTGCATTGCCTGGAAAAATGTGTTATCTACACTAAGGTCTGTTTTGCTAGGGGCAGTCGTAACCCTAGCCCTTTGTCTCTCCAACCATGCTCAATAGAGCTTTGAGAATCATCCCAGTAGTGAGTAGTATTGCAGACAATCTAAAAGAAAATGGTACAGTTGTATAAGTTAATACTGGTCTATTCAAACATCTACTATGTTACAGTATATCCCTTCTCTCCTACTTCCTCTGTTTAAGTACATTTTCACCTTTTTTGATTACAGTGGAGTAGCCATATCCTATCTATTCTGTTTGTCCTGCCGCCTTCCTTTCTATATGCTTATAAGGCCTTTGGTCTGCTTGCCTCCAAATAGTGGCTGGGGGGGGGGGCAGTTCTGCATACCCCCATCCCCAAACCCTCTATTACCAGGATTAGTGCTTGCTCCTTCCCTTTAGGAGCACTATCTTGTCTTACATTGACAATTTTTTGCCTCTTAAGGTCCTACCATGGTTTGTTTGATATACTAGCATTAGCCAAAGATTGAATTGGTACAGCCTGCTTTAGATGTTCTGATTTTTAGATGGGATGTTGGATCACCTTTTTGGCAGACTACATATTTAGCAGATATTTTTAAAACTGAATTTTGTCAAGAAAAACTTTTGTTACTAAAAGGTGATTGTAAGCCATAAGATGCAGTGTGCTTGCAAGTAATGTTTATTGTTTGCTTATAAAAACTTTAGATTTTTATCTTGGAGGAATTCAGAGTAAAAGGGTTATATGGGCCCCAATGCATTCCAGCCTGGTCTGTGAGAAAAGGATAAGGTATGTGTGTCGGGGGTGTGACTGGCCATTTAGGTCTCCTAAAATAAAAGCACAAAGTTAGGGCAGAATCTTTAAAAATAATCCCAATGGCGTAGACTTTGTAGTAAAGAGAGGAAGTAGTTTAAAAGGCAGATTGTTGAGTAGATTATAGGTCTTTAAAACATGAAAAGCAGTGCTGATGGCTAAATTCCCACTCAAATATCCTTTATCCTTTAGTGGGTCTTAATGTTTTGAATACAAGAAGTTTCTAAGCAGCTTCCATGTTGGCGAAGGCCATATTTTATTCTGTCTTAGTAATGACACAGCGTTAAATCAGTTTTTGCCTGAGGTTCTTTTCAAGATAAGCTAAGCAAAGTCAGAAGGTGGTGATGTTCATCGTGTTACCCTGCTGCAGTCATCACACTTGGGTTATCCTGTCGTCAGGCGGTCCCGCAGTCAGCTGGAATTCCAAAGTCTTGGTCCGGCGTCGGTTGCTGTCACCTCTTCCCTGAAGTCAATGCGCCAGGGGTATATATATTGCAACCCGCGCCATTTTCTTCTGTCTGTCTTGCCGCGCGGTGCCCGAAGCAGAAGCAGTTCGCAAGTGCCGGTCGGCTGACTCTTGAGATTTTCGAATTTCAGACCGAAGTCTTCTATAAAGCTAAGTACCCCGTTGGGGAAACTTTTTTCTTGCCTCAGACCGATGTCAGAAAAAGTTAACAATTGTATTTCTTGTGGGAAGCAAATACCTCATAAGGATTTTCATTCCTATTGCATACCTTGCCTAGGCCCAGACCACGACGTCACTTCTTGTCGGTTTTGTGCTAGGTTTAATAAGCGTACTATTAAAAGACGCTTTGATTTTGCACGACACTACTTCGGTAGGAAATTTAACTACACCATGCCGTCAGAGCAACCGACTTCCGGCGTGCACAAAAAACGCAGGGATAAGGACAGACAGCCCAGGCCTAAGCCAGATTCCGAGGCCTCGGCCGATCCGGTCTCCAGTCCTTAGTGAGGCTCCGACGCAGCCCCAGACTACCGCAGATCTGGAACCAGAGACCGCTACGGAAATTGACGGAATGTACCAGGACAACGCAGCCTTTTACTTCAGGCCCTTCCGACGACTTTGCTACAAAAGACGTATGTACTACAGAAACGCCATCGGTTTCTGAAGGCGTTTTCAGACACTCTCACCATTAAAACGTTTTCTAAGTCTAAGATTCCTCCTAAATCTAAAAGGACTGCACTTCAGTCTCCTGTTCAAGGCCCCATGCCTAAGAAACAGATGCTCCAAAATGGCTGAAGATTTGATTTCTTTAATCAGGGGTTCACAGCCCCTTCCTGACAAAAGGCTAGACAAGAGGAAGATTATGCATCCTCTGAGCAAATGTCCATTTCTTTAGACTTCTCTGAGGACCAAGACTACTCTCTTTCCTTATGAAGATTGATGCTGAGGACTCCATTCCCTCAGCTTCTCCTCCTGAAGACTACTCCTTTGGGGAAACTTTACACACTGAGGGAACATTTTCACTGGGAAGGTCAGGACTACTCTGATTCAAAGAAAAGGCTCAGAGAATTTCTTTTACTCCCCCAACACAGACCACTTGCCATCCCACCAGTTTTGGACATTGTGGATGATGTCTATTTAGAATCCAGTTTCAACCCAGACTCTCTACCTCCTGCTCCGGCTAAGCCAGACAGATACTATAGAGTACCTGATTCCCACAAATTTCTTTACACAAGCCCTGTAGCTGACCCAGAGACTATCTCACAGGGTCCCAAGGGGGCTAAGGCTTCTATGGCTAAAAACCCAGTACCTTCAGAGAGGGATTCCAGAGCACTAGACGTGGGGGAAAAAGGTTTACACCTCAGCCGCACTAGCTATGAGGGCACTGCATTGTTAGTTTCACATGCTTAAGTATCAGCAATTTCTAATCTCTCAGTTAAAGCAAAGAATAACTTCTCTCCCTCAACAATCTGAATTGAAAGAAGTACAGGATCTGTTGCACGCCACTGAGCAGGTGGGCAAACATACCTTATAATGTGGGTTTGATTCTTTGGAGGCCTCCTGCAGAGCAGCTGTCACTGGGTCTGTTATACGTAGGCATGCTTGGTTAAAGGAACAAACTCTGCCTGATCATGTTAAAGCAAAACTACTAGATGCTCCCTTACAGCAAGATGTTCTTTTTGGAGTTAAAGCAGAAGAAGTTTTAAAGAAAATGGAAGATAAGGCAAAATCTATGCAGACAGTCAAAGATTTCCTACAAGTACAACCCCCTCGCTTCAGCAGAAACTGGCCAACAAAAAATTGGTCCTTTCCAGCCACTGACAGCCCACAGAGGGGTAAATACAGACGCCCAAGAGGCAGAGGACAACCACAAGCCCAGTATAAACCTCGCCAATGGGTCTCTACAACATGGAAGGGAGGAGAAGACAGGTCTCAAACCACCAGAAGGCAAACTCAATGACTTGCACCTCATCTGGTCAAGCACTACTCTCTTGACAGCCCCCTTTGGGGGGAACTCGCACTTTTTGCAGACAACTGGCACATTGTCACAAAGGACAAATGGGTCCTAGACATAATTTTACGAGGATACAGATTCCATTTTCACACCTTCCAATGAAAAGAGGAATGCCAAACCTGCCACAAAATCAATGGGCAGAGGCACAAAAACAAATTACAGCTCTCATGGACATGAGAGCCATTCAGCTGATACCTACTCGAGAGCAAGGCCAAGTATTTTATTCAAGACTCTTTCTAGTGCCCAGAAAGGACAATGCCTGGAGACCAATTCTGGACCTTTCAATTCTAAACACTTGCAAGTACCCAAATTCAAGGTGCTAACACTACAGCAGCTACTTCCCATGTTGGGCAAGGAAGCATGGCTAGTAACGTTGGACCTCAAGGAGGCATACCTGCATGTCCCTATCTGACAAAGTTGCAGAAGATACCTCAGTTTCATTGCAGGTTCAACCCATTACCAATTCTCTGCACTGCCCTTTGGCTTATCTACTGCGCCCAGTTTTCACAAAATGCCTGGCACCAGTAATTGCATTCTGCAGACAGAGGAATTCAAATATATCCATACCTGGACGACTGCCTCATCCAAGCAGAAAGCAAAGACATTCTCTTGCATCATCTGTCCTTTGTAAAGCATCTACTAAACTACCTGGGGTACACAGTAAACGAAAAGAAGTCAAAACTAGTACCCTCACAAAAAATGACATTCCTGGGTGCCAGCTTGACTGCAACGGCCTAGAAGGCTCATCTTACGCCAGACAAGCAACTACAACTGACTCAATATTTCAAGACAATGGCAACAAAGACCCAATTAACTGCAAGAAAAATTCTGCAGGCTTTGGGCTTCATGGCATCTTGCATACTAATAATACCGTTTGCAAAGCTGCATATGAGGAAATTACAGTGGTACCTAAAAAGCGTATGGTCTCAACACAGCCACAGCTTGGACACAATGATATCTCTCATTCCCTGCCTACAACAGGAATTTCTATGGTGGTCACAGGCATGTCACCTCAACAAGGGTCAGCCTTTCACCTTGCCCCCAGCCAGGCAAACTATCACAACAGATGCTTCAGACTACGCCTGGGGGGGCACACATGGCAGGACGATGCATTCAAGGCCTATGGACTGCAGATCAAAGAGATTTGCACATAAATCAAAGAGATGAAGGCTGTCAGAACTTTCTGTACAGCTAGCAAGGATCTATTACATCCAGGACAACTTGCAATAAAGATGGACAACACCACAGTAATGTGGTACATAAACAAGGGGGTACACATTCTTACCCGCTATGCAGGCAAGCAATGACCTTATGGAACACAGCTCTGGCCTACCAAGTCCAGTTACAAGCTCAATTCCTGCCAGGACAGAAGAACACATCGGCAGACGACCTCAGCAGAAACATCAAGGATCCCCACGAGTGGAAACTAGATCCACAAATATTTGCAATGATAACTCAAAAATGGGGCCTTCCAGACATAGACCTGTTCGCCAGTCCTCAAAACTATCAACTGAGAAAATTTTGTACAAGGACATTTCACAATCAAGCTTGGAAAGTGGACTCTCTTTCAGTTGGAAAAACCTGACCGTATATGCCTTCCCTCACAAAGGTTCATTTGAAAGTCAAAAAGGAGAGACCACGACTGATTCTCATAGCCCCAGACTGGCCACGCCAGCACTGGTATCCGCTATTGAAAAATATGGCCCACAGCCCACCATGGATATTGCCTCAAATCCCCAATTTGCTCACGCAACAAAATCAGATTGTTCACAGCCAGCTCAAAACTTTAAATCTGGCTGCTTGGCAAATCCTCTAAGCATCCAACCAGCACCTCTTTCACAAGCAGTTCTGGATGTTATTCTGGAAGCCAGGAGGCCAAGCACCAGGAAGGCTTATTCGGACAAATGGAAAAGGTTTTGTGCCTGGAACCAAGCTAATGGCCAAGACACAATTCAGCTTCACATGCCTCACATTCTACAGTATTTAACTGAGATGTTGCACAAAGGACTTTTTTTCCTCAATTAAATCCATGCTTCGGCTATTTCAGCTCACTACAACACGGATCCACCTTTATTTTCACATCCTCTTCTAAGGCAGTTCCTCAGAGGGGCAAAAAACATTAGACCTCCTGCACCAACATGGGACCTCAATTTTGTTTTGGAAAAACTAACGCTACCTCCCTTTGAACCAGCTTTCTCTGCAGATCTACAGTTCCTGTCATGGAAGACTGCCCTGCTCCTAGCAATAATTTCAGCTAGAAGAGTCTCAGAGCTACAAGCACTAATGGCAGTGGAACCTTTCCTCATTTTTCATAAAGACAGAGTTTCTCTACGAACTAATCCTTTCTTTATGCCTAAGGTGGTTTCCAGTGTAGCTTTAAATCAAACCATCCACTTACCCAATCCACAGAACAAAGGTGAGAGACTCCTGCGTTCCTTGGACATTCACAGGCAGCTTCGTTACTATTTGGACAAAACTAAAGCTTTCAGAAAATCTGACCAGCTCTTTGTATCCTATGCTACAGCTTCTCAAGGGAAGGCTATTTCAAAGCAAATCATTTCTAAATGGATAGGTCATTGCATACGTTTCTGCTATACACATCATGGGAAACCAGTTCCTGCTACCATTAGATCCCACTCTACCAGGGCTACAGCTACCTCTACAGCCTTTCTCAGGGGGGTTCCAACCAAGGAAATTTTAGAAGCTGCAACTTGGAGTTCAGTACACACCTTTACCAAACACTATCACTTACCTCTTTACTCAAAGTCCAGGGCGGGCTTCGCCTCTGCAGTTCTGCAGGGCCTTATAGCCTCCACTAACCCTCTGATACCTCCCCCCTACCTTAGCTTTGGGATTCAACCCAAGTGTGATGACTGTAGCAGGGTAACACGATGAACATAGTACAGTTTTGTACCTACCATAAATGTAGATGTTAGTGTTCACCCTGCTGCAGTCAAGGTTACCCCCCCTCCATCCCCTCTGATCTACTGGCTAAATCTCTTCTATGCCTTACTGATGTATTTGCTTATAGCTGAAGGGATTTTGTGTTTGTGCTGTGGTTACTCCTTTTGGTACTAATTTCTGACCACCTTTTTGGGGGCACCTGACATCTGGGGCAAGAAAAACTGAAGAAAATGGCATCTGTTGCAATATATATACCCCTGGCGCACTGACGTCAGGGAAGAGGCGACCGCAACCGACGCCAGACCAGGACTTTGGAATTCCGGCCGACTGCAGGACTGCCTGACGACAGGATAACCCAAGTGTGACTGTCTGCAGGGTGAACACTCTAACATCTACATTTATGGTAGGTACAAAACTGTACTTTTTCTTGGTTTTTGCAGGGACTGTGGCAGTAAACCACAAGGTAAAGACAGGAGTGGCCTTAGGTCAACTGGTGCCCTAGGCAAAAGGGCTCTATGGTGCCCCCCACCACACTACCTGGTGCCCCCCATCCTGGACTATGTACACCAAATAAATACTGGAAAAGATCCCCTACCAGAGTGGCGCCCTAGGCGGCCGCCTATTTGACCTATGCCTAAGGCTGGCTATGGGTAAGGAATGGTTTAAATGTGTGTGCTTAAGTTTTTCTTGTGTATTTTGTATGTATACTTTCAGAATTTTTTTCATAAAGTATATGTTGGTGCAGATATATTTTGGTAGTAGTAAATATGGCACAACTTTACGTAATGTAGTATTTATCAGTAGTGGCATAGTTGTACATTCACAAAGTACCCCTCAGTTTGTAGAGATTTTTAGCTTTTCAGTTTCTACTTGCCATTTATTTTGTCCTTTTTCTCAAATTGTCATTTGCAGCATGTCAAGGTACTGCTCATGGAGTAATCTGTTCCTTTCTGGGAGGGAATCAACAAGTAAGATAAACCTGTTGATTCTTTCTTTTTATACCTTGCCCCCAATTTCAAGTTATCTTTTTGTAGCTAGCTGCATTAAGTCAGAAGCTTTTGGGCTTTTACTTAAGAAGTAATTTGTTAGTGTCTCTTAAATGTGGGGATCCCTTTGGTGTGATTTTGTACTGCTGGTGTAAACTCTTTGCACAAACTTGGTCACTCCTAGAGGATGTTTTTTGGAAGATGGGCGATGGTGGGTAAGAAAATTAACTTATAAAAGACTTTGAGTAGGAGATTGGGAGAAGTACAGGGAAATGGCAAAGGTATCCAAAAGCCAAGCTGGAGATGAAATTCCAAGAGAAAAGGTGATAGAGTGATCAAAAATGCTGCTGAATGGAGGAGTGTTCTGGTTAGTGTTGGAAAATTTTTGCCCTTGTTTTGCTAACTAGATTAGTAACACTCTTGTGTGGTGGTCATTTTTGTATGGTGTTCATTTGTGGACAAAATCTGAAGAAAGATAACTACAATGGATTATCCTCCTCTTTAGGGAATGGCAGCAGTCATTAGTCTGGCAAATAACTTGAATGAAACTAGAAGGAATAAGAACAGTCCAGGAATAATGTTCTAGTGTACATTGCAGATGTGTAGTTTAAATACTTAAAAATTGATGCCATGTCCTGTATTCTGGTATAATTCTGTCAACTCTACTGTCAACTCCTTTTTAATGTTTTGTTGTAAGGTTGGTTGAACAGCTAAAACTGATCGCTGCTTATCAGTTCTCGATCAGTTGCATCTTGGAGCCTGGGTAGCTTGTAATACCCCTTGATTTTAATGGATGCGTGACTGGTGGGATAGGTAAACAGTTAAGTTACCTTTATGTGGAGTTGTAATAACTTGGGGTACTTGTGGTGTATTGTAGGTACATTGAATAAAGGTTATACAAGACGGAGTCGTGGCTCAAGCTCGAATCCAGGAGTATCGAGTCAGAAAATTCTGAAAATAGAAGCTCGAAATGAAGACTTGCCTGAAACAGAAAATCATGAAAGAATTTTGGACTACTCCATTCAGACTGCTTGCTGTAGTTTAAAAGGTGTGCATCTTTACTCTGAAGTTGTAAAACTGTCATTGTTGATACGGTTGTAATAGTCATTGCGTAATTGAAAAAAATTGTACTTCAATTTTTTGAGTTTTTAAAGCTCTGATTTAAGATTAGTAGTTTCACTATGAAACAGCTTATTTTACGTCCCTTTCACATTTTGTGGCTTCACCTACAAATTAATACACTCTGTCTGATTTGGCTAACATTGCTTCTGATGTTTACAATCCAGATGGAGTCTCTTGCAGGAGAAAAAGCACACTTTTATAGTAAGATTTTTATACTGCTTTGGGTGGTTTTCTTCCATCTTCAGAGGAGGTGTAAAATTGAGGTGTCATCTTCCTTGGCAGCAGGTTATGTGCATCTAAGTGGATCCCACAGCATGTGTTACTGTGTATTGGGGGAGGTCTCCCCAGTGTCTTATGAAAATTTCTCTTAGTTTGAACACCACTTTGGGTCTTGTCTGAGGTCATAGTTGCAGTGAGCTAACCCAGTCAACAAAACTATAAATAACAAACAGATTTTTTATTTGTAAGCATTAGGGTCTGCTCTGTCAAAGTGTAATTTTGCATCTGTTTCCTTGGCTAATTTTGCATTTAATATAGTAAGTTCGTCACACCATCTAAATGTGTTATTGAATTTGAACAAAACCTAATGTTACCACAATGTGTGTTTTTTTTTTTTTTTTTTTTTTTTTTTTTTTGTGGTTTGGAGACTTCTCTCCTTACATTTCCTCTGTCTTGTATAACCTGACTCTGGAAAAACAGCTGTTTTTTTTTTTCTTTTGACAGTCTGCAGTCTTAAACTGTGGAATATATGTCTCTATCTTAGAACAAGAAGTCTGGACAAGCCATAAGTAATGAGAAGACAAAGGCCCAAAAATAGGGATATTTTTAAAATATTGCTCTTCCAAACTTAGAAAGTTGATAGAATAACGTTGTATTAGCATTGATTTTTCTGAAGGGTGTGAAGTCTGAAACACTAATGTTGGTACTTTTCCATTATCGGGGCAACACTATAAATGCGGTAGCTAGCGCTTGGAATCCTCGCACAGCTGTTAGCTTCCGTAATTTTGTTGTATAAATTACTTTGCAGTTATGAAGTGGTTGGCCAGCGGACATACAGAAGCTAACGGTAAGGATTCCTCGTGCCAGCTACCGCATTTATGGTGTTGCCCCTCTGGAGCTGCATCACTTTTCTGTGAGTTTTTTTTTTGTTTGTTTTTGTAAGTTACATTTGTAATAGGGACTTAGCACCCCTTCATCCCTTTGCAGTTTAAAATGGCAACAGGAGACTTCCACGGTAGCTGCTTTTGGAAAATCTCCCTCAGATGTTAACCATGAAGCGGTTTATTTGAAGTGGCAGCTACTGCATTGATACTGTTACCTTGACAACAGTAACCATTCTTCAATAACTTAATAGTATGGGATTTTAACAAGAGTAGCTTTTTGTTATGTACATACTAAACAAAGATGACACTTACTGACATTGTATGACAACCACCTGAAAAGGAATAGAAACATGGCAGATTGCATTTAAAACATTAGAAAATAAATCCGGTGGCTACCACTTGTAATACTCGCACAGCTGTTAGCTTCCATATGTCTGTTGGCCAACCTTAGAATTGGGACAGCTTTGTAAATAAATATAGTATACTACAAACTGTTGTTGCTTTTCGATGTGCCACTAAATTATTGTATTCTGTCAATGCTTTTACAGATGGAAGCAGTGGTTTGCTGGCAATAGTTACTATAGGGGGCTTTGACAGGAGCTGCATCACTTTTCTGTGGGAAATCCATCCTGTTTGGAAACCTGTAAAATGGAGTCAGGAATGAGAAACATTTTAGACCTATAATCCATTTACAAAACGGTCGCAAAGTGGTTAACCAACAGACATATGGAAGCCAACAAGGTTGGCCAACAGACATACAGAAGCTAACAGTGACGATTCCGAGTGCCATTTACAGCATTTATGGTGTTGCCCAATAACAGAAAAGTACCCAAATGTCATTAAATTTGGACTTCAACTCTTAGTGATTTGCCAGGAAACCACAATTTTGAAACTGATCAAAAATATGAGGCAAAAATCTGGGCATTCTGCAGAAAATCTGTACAGTTGAGAGGTATGCTGTGGAGAAAGTCAACACTTGCATTCCACACACATGGCTACAGATATGTCCTCACTTCTAAAATGCAGAAAGTACAGTTATAAGCAGTCTTGCTGAACATCAGAAAAACCACCATAGACATAGTGGGCAGCTGATGGGAACCCTGCACAGTTGTTTTAGCAGAGGGCACTGCATTTTATATAGAAGGTATGGTGGGACTTGCTCCGTGCAAAGACATATTTGGTGTTGGAAGACACGTGTGTTTAAGTAGTGCTCCATTTTATAAGGTGTGTAGTTTCTTTAAGATTAGAATAACATGTTATGCAGCAATTGTACTGTTTATCTGCTGCTGCTGTATGACTTCCGCGGTGGTGCAGCGGTAGCGTTGTTGCCTCACAGAAAGAGGTTCTCCCGTTCGATTCTCTGCTTGGGTTGGGAGTGCCTTCTGTGTGGAGTCTGCATGTCCTCCCTGCGGTCGAGTGGGCGTTCGAAAGACTTGCGTTGAATGGGTGTGCCTTCGAAGGTTGGCAGTCGGGCTGGCAACTCGACACCATAAAAAGCAACTGCCAATCATTAGCGGACCGGATTTCCGCTGTGGCAACCCCTAACCGGGAAAAGCCGAAAGACAAAAACTGCTGCTGTATGCATATGCCTATCCCAGTAGTCTATCAAACTCCTCATTCTTACCAACTCTGCAGGATTATCAGTTGTCCTGTTATCACAGTTTTGTGCATTTCTTCATATTTTGGGCTTCAGGATTTCCTGCATCATTGTTACCAAGATTTTAATTGCTCCACGGATCTTGTCATATTTGGTGTTACAAGAAACAAGGATAAAATTTATTCTTAAGCGCTTTCGTCACAGATTACAGTTGACGTCACTTCTGAAGAAGTCAACTGTAATCTATGACGAAAGAGCTTAAGAATAAATTTTATCCTTGTTTCTTGTAACACCAGCCTGCTTTGTGATTTCTCAGTTTGTGTTACTTGGTTGGGTATCTTGTCATATTTATTCAGTTTGCCTCGCAAGGATGACATTTGGTAGCTAAAAATGGGTGTCTAATCAAAAGGATGGCAGTGTGAAAGAAAAAACTTAAATGAGGGGGTATAGTTTGTATTTAGCAGTATTCCATCTGTTTAATAGTTTTTTAATAGAATATTGTCTTTACTTTGATTTGCTGTATTTTGCTTAGGTTATACTGCAGTCTGGGAATGAAGTCTGAGATAAGACAGTATATTAAGGGTTTAAGTGTGTGTGTTTTTTTTTTTTTTTAGGAGTTGCCAAGGGGTGTGTGCTTTTTCAGTTAGTGACTAATAGGAAGTCAGCTGAGTGAAGCTGTGTTCAGTGCTCGTTATGTACCCATGAGTATGTACTTACAATTGTACTTGGCTAGCCCTAGAGACTAAACAAAACTGCTCATAAATAGCAATGGCATCACTTCTGAGTGCCATGACAGTTACGTGGCTCAATCCATAATTAGTTCCCATGACAGTTGCATCATTTTTTCCCCAGGTCATTTTTATTGGCTGCATTGAATTAACTTGGCAGAATAATGAAGTCTCAACAGGTATGCTGTAATCCCTGTCGCATCTGTTGTGGTCGCATGCTGCAATGGAGTGGACTTAGTAGTTTTGCTATTAATGGGCGGTTGTAAAGACTTCAGGAATAGGTAGCCTTTTACATTATGCTTGGATCGCATAACTTGGATACCCATCTTTGTACAGATTTCTTTGAGATTAGTTCCATGTAGTGTTTTTTTCAGTGATGTACAGCAGTCAACAGATGTGTATTTAACAGAGTTCGGGATTTGTGAAAATCTGTAAAGTGGTTTTGAGTGGAATTACTTAAGGTGTCCTGTTCAGAAGGCAACTTCTTATTGCTTTAAAATGCACTTCTTATTGCTTTAAAATGCAGAAGAGCTTTTTTGGCCAGTTCACCTTGTAGATGGATGGTTGAACCTGGTTGCTGAAATCTGGGTTTTGGTCAGGGATTGTGTTGGTACTTGTACATTTGTGTTTTGTAGTGTTTCTCCACCAAATAGGTAATGTGTAGCAGATGTCTTGTGAGCTCTTTGGTCAAAATAAATTTTGTTTTTGATGCACCGTCACTTGTTGGGTTGCTTAAGCCAGGGTGATAGGTTTTGGAAGTCTTTCACTAGATAGCTTGATGTGTGTAGTGCAGCTAGGCAGTAAAATGTCACCTGGGTATAGTATGGTTTACTGCATTTTTGTCAGTGTAACACACTGAGAAGAGGAGGGCAGCCCAAGACTGAACCTTCTGCTTGCAGTAGGATGTTTTTGGTGCCTAATTTTTTTTTTTTTTTTTTTAGTACATATTTTAAAATCTTAAACCGTATGTAAGCATGGTAGGTTGAGTTGAATTTCTGTTAACCAGTAAGTGTAACCCATGTAGCTGCCTTGTTTTTTTTTCTGTTAATTTTTTTAATGTGTATGCATTATGAAAGGGCAGTAGCCATTCCTTTTTATGGGCATCAGTCTTGCCTATCTTTAAGATATGGTAGCATGTGTCTGCTGTTGAGGGTAACTGCCTTCTGCGGACTTTTTTTTGGGTGGGGGGGGTTGGCTACAGGGCTTATTTGCATCTAACTTATTGATCCCTATTCACAAAAGAAATACCAAAACTTACTTTACAAATCTTAAAAACATTTCTGTTGTTGTTTTTTGTTAAACTCTACATGTACAGTTTTTATTTTTGGTGTTTATTCTGGGTCATTGCTGGAAGGGGCTAGAGTGGACAATTTAGTTTAATTGATAAATGTTGAGTACCCTGCCTTTGTTTCTTGTTTACTAGCCGGTATAATGAAGTATCTAAACTTTGCAGTGCATACCATTTACTGTGGAGTTGGTGTATAAAATTTATAGCTGCTTATGTACATGCATCCAGTGAACATGCATATACAGGTACGTGTTTGTGTATGTGTGCAGGTAGGACACCAGTCCTTTTTTTGAAATCCTGCAGGACTGAGCAACAAGAACAATCTACAGTTGTCTACTCAAAATGCTTTTTAAGGAAAATCAAGTTGAGCTGTATCTTGTGTACGACTGTTTTCGTCTCTCATCGGGCCATCTTGAGAGTCTTTCAGCAATGCAGTTAATTTAAAGACAGTTCAGGTAAAAGTAAAAGTGAGATTCAGTGGGCATCACACTTCTTTGAGGTTATTTGGCAGTGCACAAATTGCCATAAGCCCAAGTATAATTAATCAGAAGTTTTTTTAAGAAGGGCAAATGACATCTTCAGTTACATCAGCATTTTCTAACCATAGATGTTCTTAGTGTTTCACTGTTGCAGTCATTACATTTGGGTTGTCTGCTTGCAGGTAGCCCTCAGTCGGCCTGATTAACAAAGTCTTGGGTCCTGCGTCGGTTGCTGTCCCATCTTCCATGACGTCAGGTCGTCCGAGGTATAAAACATGTAGCCGACGCCATTACATCAGTCTTTCTTGCCGTGTGCTGACCAAAGCAGAAGCAGTTAGCAAGTGCCGGTCAGCTGATTCCTGAAAGTTTCATTTTAGAGTTTCAGAATCGAAGTCTTCAACTAAAGCGAAGTACCCAATTGGGGAATCTTTTTCTTGCTCCTTACCGATGTCCGTAAAAGTTAATTGCATTACTTGTGGAAAGCAAATACCTCAAATATTATTTCGGTTCTCTGTTTAATTATCCAGAAATGTCGGTTAGCCATCCGACTACCGGGATTCCGAAAAAACGCAAAGATAACGACAGGGACAGGCTGCCAAGGTCCAAATCTGCCAACGACTCTTCTCCTAAGCCAGTTGCCAGTTCGCCAGTACTCGGTGAGGTGCTTTCGCAGCCCCTGATACCCGCTACTTCTGATTCACAGGCCTCTACTGAGACCCAGTCCGGTATGCCGCGAGATGCTTCAACTATGGAACCCGCGGATGTCTTTAACTTGGATGGGTCTGGAGCCACTGTGCAGGCACCGGCCCCCGAGTGTGTATTCAGGCTGACTGATTTGCATATTAAACTGATTCCTCCTTTACTTGGGCCTAAATCTCGATTTTATGCCTAAAAAAAGACCCCCAGGCCAAATGCTCAGGCCCCTATGCCTAAAAAACAAATAAGAATGGCTGAAGATCTAATAACTCTAATCAGGGGTAGCCAACCCCCCCCCCCTTTCTAAGAGGCCTAGAACTGAAGTTGATTATGAATCTTCTGATCTGGATTTGCCCTTATCTGCTTATGAAGATTCTGATGCAGAGGACTCCATTCCCTCTGCTTCCCCTCCTGAGGATTTTTCTTTTGGGGAAACCTTACATACTCTAAGGGAGGATTTCCAGTGGGAAAGCCAGGGTTTTTCTGATTAAAGAAAGGGGCTTAGGGATTTCCTTCTCCTACCTCAGCATAGGCCTTTAGCTGTTCCTCCTGTACTACACATTGCTGATGATGCTTTTTTGGAATCTAGTTCGGCTCCTGATTCCCTGCCTCCTGCTCCCAGAAAACCCGACCGATACTACAGGGTCCCAGAGTCCCACAAGTTCCTTTTTAAGGGGCCCAAGGGCATTAAGGCTTCTACTGCTAAAAATCCTACCCCTTCGTATAGAGACTCCAGGGTACTGGATAGATGGGGGTAAGAAGGTTTACACTTATGCAACCTTGACCATTAGAGCTTTAAACTGCCAGTTTCATATGTTAAAGTATCAGCAACATGTTATTGGACTGCTTAAACAGAAAATTATTCCTGACTGTGTGGAAAATAAAGAATTACAGGATTTAATGCATTCTGCTGAACAAGTTGGAAAACATACTTTGCAATGTGGTTTTGATTCATTAGAAGCCTCTTGCAGGGCTGCTGTTACTGGGTCTGTGCTCAGAAGGCATGCTTGGCTCAAGGAGAAATCTTTGCCTGATCATGTTAAAGCTAAATTGTTGGAAGCTCCTTTAAATCAGGACCACCTGTTTGGTAACAAGGTTCATAGGTAGCTGAGGAAGTTCTTAAAAAGATGGAAGATAAAGCTAAATCTATGCAAACTGGAAAATATTTTCTACAAGTTCAGCCTCCTAGATTTAGTAGGCACTGGCCCTCTAAGAATTGGTCCTTTCCAGCCCTTTCCAGGTCTTCTCAAGCCAAACCCAGATGCAGCAAAAACCCCAGTTTCAGTCCCAGGGGAACCACAGAACTAAGCAGTGGGGGACCTCCCACTTCCAAGTCTGGGAATAATAAGACTACCCCCCCCCCCCAATATGGTAGGAAGTCTCAATGACTTCCTTTTAAAATTTCCAAGCACTTATCAACGGACTGCCCCTTTGGGGGGAAAGATTGCTCTTCATGCAAAGAATTGGGAACTCATTACCCAGGACAAATGGGTTTTAGTGTCCCAGGGATACAGATTTTACTTCCACACATTGCCAACACCAAGTGGGTGGCTGGACCTACCCCCAAATCAGTGGGCAGAGGCCCAAAAACAAGTACTTTCTCTCTTAAGCATGGGAGCTATTCAACTGGTACCAGAAGAGGAAAAGGGACAAGGTTTCTACTCTAGACTTTTCCTGGTACCCAGAAAAGACAATTCATGGCGTCCTTTCCTGGACCTGTCTACTCTAAACACCTATTTGGAGATTCCAAAATTCAAGATGCTGACTCTTCACCAATTACTTCCTATGCTAGGCAAAGATGCCTGGTTGGCAACACTAGATTTAAAAGAAGCATACCTGCACATCCCAATTAGGGAATCTTGCAGAAGATATCTACGCTTCAAAACAGGCTGCACGCACTGTCAGTTCTCTGCACTGCCCTTTGGCTTACCTACTGCGCCCAGGGTATTCACAAAGTGCCTAGCTCCATTTATTGCATTTTGCAGGCAAAGAAATATTCTAATATACCCATACCTGGACGGTTGTCTAATTCAGGCAAAAAGCCAGGACATACTTTTGAATCATCTGGCTTTTGTACAAAGGGTTCTAACTTCTCTGGGGTACATTTTAAACAAAAAGAAATCACACCTGGTACCCTGTCAACAAATTATATTCCTGGGAGGAAGCTTGAATACAACTTCCCACATGGCTTACCTCACGCGAGTGAAACAAATTTATTTGACAGACTACTTCAAACAAGTGGCCACAAAAACCCTGCTGTCTGCAAGACAAATAGTGCAAGCCTTGGGGTTCATGGCCTCCTGCATTCTTCTAATTCCATATGCAAGACTGCATATGAGGAAACTACAGTGGTATCTAAAAAGCCTATGGTGTCAACATACCTTGCCTACGCCTAGAGTTCCTTTGGTGGGCAGAGGCCTGCCACCAAAACAAGGGACTACCTTTCACACCACCCCCTGCCACCCAAACCCTAACAGACACATCCGACTAAGCGGGGGGGGGGGGGGGGCTCACCTGGCAGGGAAGTGCATTCAGGGCAAATGGAACCCAAGTTAAATGCACCTGCATATCAATCAAAAAGAAATGTTACTGTAAAGAATGCTCTGTCAGCCTTCAACGACCACATGCTTCCAGGACAACTAATGGTAAAGACGGACAACACCACTGTTATGTGGTACATAAACAAGCAGGGGGTACACATTCTTACCCCCTCTGCAGACTAGCCATGGTATTGTGGAGCACAGTCTTTAGCTACCAGGTGCACCTACAAGCTCAATTCCTGCCAGGAAAATTAAATACACTGGCAGATGGACTAAGCAGAAACCTCATGGACCCACACGAGTGGAAACTGGAAGCAAGGCTTTTCAACATTTTGACAAGCAAATGGAGGAGCCCAGATATAGACCGGTTTGCCTCTCTCCAGAACTACCAATTGGACAAATTTTGCACAAGGGCTCCCCACAAACAAGCCTGGAAAGTGGATGCTCTGTCCTTCAGCTGGAAAAACCTGTCAGTCTATGCCTCCTCCACCCCCCCTCTGCCCCTGCTCTCCAGAGTACTACTACAAATCAAACAGGACAAACCAAGGATGATTTTGATTGTTCCAGACTGGCCGCGCCAACACTGGTACCCCCTCCTACGCAGTGTGTCAGTTATCTCCATGGCACCTGCCTCAGACTCTTTCCCTGCTATCTCAGCAGGAGAACCAGATTCTGCACCTTCAGCTTCTAACACTGAACTTTGCAGCCTGGCTAATTAATCTCTCCTTTAGCATCCCTCAGCAAACCTGTGATGGATATAATTTTAGAGGCATGGAGGACTAGTACTAGAAAATCTTATGCTGAAAAATGGAAGAGATTCTGTGCCTGGAACCAAACTCAAGGGATGAGCACAGCAGCGCCCAATTTACCTCCGATTTTACAATACTTCACAAGGGCCTGTCTTTCCTCTATTAAAATCCACACCTCAGTTATTTCCGCTCATTATAACATAGAACCGCCCCTCTTCTCTCATCCACTGCTCAAGCAGTTCCTGAGGGCCCAAAATTTTGAGACCACCCAGGAGAGCTCCAACCCCAGCCTGGGACCTTTTCTTTGTCTTGGAGAAACTCTGTACCTCCTTTCGAGCCAGCTGCAACTCCAGACTTAAAATTTCTTTCTTGAAAAACTGCTTTCCTTTTAGCAATCACTTCAGCTAGAAGGGTATCTGAATTACAGGCCCTTATGGCAGTGGAGCCTTTCATAATCTTTCATGCGGACAGGGTGTCCCTCGGAACCAGTCCATCGTTCATGCCCAAGGCGGTATCCAGTGTAGCTCCTAATCAGTCCATTCATTTGCCAACCTTCTTTCCCAATCCACAGAATAAAGGGGAACGGATACTGTATTCCTTATATGTGCACAGACAGCTTAGGTTCTACTTGGACAGGACTAAACCTCAAAGAAAATCTGAACTGCTGGTGGCATTTGCTGCAGGAGCAGAGGGGAAGGCTATTTCAAAGCAAAACATTTCTAAATGGATAAGCCATTACATTCATTTCTGCTATAAGCACCATGGAAAACCTATCCTCCAGGGAATCAGACCTCACTCCAGGGCTGCATTTACCTCTACAGCCTTTCTCAGAGGCGTCCCTACCAGGGGCATCCTAGAAACTGCTACCTGGAGTTCTGTACATACTTTCACCAAACATTATCATTTTCCAATTTTCTCTAAATCCAGAGATGGCTTTGCCACTACAGTCTTGCAGGGACTTACAGCGGGCCCTAATGCCATCTAAATTCCTCCTCCCAACCATAGCTTTGGGAATCTACCCAAATGGTAGTGACTGCAACAGTGAAGTATGAAGAACATAGTACAGCTGTGTACACTTACCATCAATGTAGAGTGTATTCCCTGTTGCAGTCCTGGATGTTCATAGTGTTTCACTGTTTTAGTCATTGCAATTGGGTTATCCTGCTGGCAGGCTACCCGCAGTCTGCCTGAATTCCAAAGTCCTGGTCCGGTGTCAGTTGCTGTCACCTCCTCCCTGATGTCAGTGCATCAGGGGTATAAAAGATGCAGCCGACGCCATTTTCTTCAGTCTTTCTTGCCGCACGGTGCCCAAAGCAAAAGCAGTTCGCAAGTGCCGGTCGGCCGACTCCTGAGATTTTCAAGTTCAAATTTCAGATCAGAAGTCTTCATTAAAGCTAAGTACCCCATTGAGGAAACTTTTTCTTGCTCCAGACCAATGTCAGAAAAAGTTAATTGTATTTCTTGTGGGAAGCAAATACCTCATAAGGATTTTCATTCTTACTGTATTCCTTGCTTAGGCCCTCACCACGACGTTGCTAGTTTGTTTTGTGCTAGATTTAACCAATGCACTAAGCGTCGGTACGATTTTGCATTTCATTATTTTGGCAGAAGATTTAATTCTATAATGCCGTCGGAACAGCCGACTACTGGAATTTATAAAAAGCGCAAAGAAAGAAAAGGGCAGGCATCCGAGGTCCAAAACCGACTAGGCTTCGGCTAGGCCAGTTGCAGTTTCTCAGTGAGGCGCTTTTGCAGCCCCTGATGCCCACTACCTCAGAGCCACAGGCCGCTTCCAACTCCCACGTGGAGCCGACTAGGCCGCTGGAAACTCAAGGTATTGGACCCTCTGAAACTATTCCCTCAGATGGGTCTGGAGCCGCTGAGCAGGCATCTGCTTCTGAGGGTGTTTTCAGGCCTACACAGCTATATGTGAAAACGACTTCAGCTTCAAAGGCAAAGACTAAAGCACCTCTAAAGACAAAGAAACAAGTACAACATTCCCCTGGACAGGCCTCCATGCCTAAAAAAAAAACAGATGCTTAAAATGGCCGAAGACTTAATTACTTTGATCAGGAGTTCCCATCCCCCTCCTGATAAGAAGCCTAGGCAAGAGACAGAGTATGAATCTTCAGATCAGGTTTCCATTTCCTCTTGTGAACAGGGATACTCTCTTCCTCCCTATGACTATTCTGATGCTGAAGAATCTATCCCTTCAGCCTCTCCTCCTGAGGATTATTCTTTTGGGGAGACCCTGCATACTATGAGGGAGCACTTCCACTGGGAGAGCCAAGATTACTCAGAATCTAAGAAAAGGCTCAGAGATTTTCTTTTACTACCTCAGCACAGGCCCCTTGCTATTCCTCCTGTTTTAGACATTGTAGATGTATTTATGGAGTCCAGTCCGACTCCTGACTCTTTACCACCAGCTCCTGTTAAGCCAGACAGATACTATAGGGTTCCTGATTCACATAAATTTCTTTATGAAAACCCTGCTGCTGACCCCGAAACTATCTCTCAGGTTCCCAAAGTGGTCAAGGCATCCACTGCAAAAAACCCTATCCCCTCTGATAGGGATTCAAGGGCCCTGGACAGATGGGGGAAAAAGATGTACACTTCTGCTACCTTGGGCTGTAAGGGCCTTAAATTGTCAGTTTCATATGCTTAAATATCAGCAATATCTTATGTCACTACTTAAACAGAAAGTGTTTACAAATTCTGAATGTGCAGAAAACACAGAAATGCAGGATTTATTGCATGCAGCTGAACAAGTGGGAAAGCATACTTTGCAATGTGGTTTTGATACTCTGGAGGCCTCCTGCAGGGGGTGCTGTTATGGGTTCTGTCATTAGGAGGCATGCTTGGTTAAAGGAACAGAATCTGCCTGATCATGTTTAAAGCAAAACTATTAGATGCTCCATTACAGCATTATATGTTGTTTGGTGTTAAAGCAGAAGAGGTGTTGAAAATGGAGGACAAAGCTTAAATCTATGCAAACAGTCAAGGATTTTTTACAGTTACAACCTCACAGCAGGAACTGGCCTACAAAGAATTGGTCCTTTCCAGTGTCAGACAGGCCACAAAGAGGCAGATCCCAGCCCCAAGGCTCATACAGGTCTAAACAATGGGGTGCTTCTACCTCTAAAAGCAGCGAAGATAAATCACAGCCATACAGGAAACAGTCTCAATGACTTTCCCCTGCCAGCACCAAGCACTTCTCTTCTGGCAGCTCCTTTAGGGGGAAAACTAGCACTTTTTTCACAAAATTGGCACATGATCACCCAGGACAAATGGGTCTTTAATATAGTGTCACAAGGCTACAGGTTCCATTTTCACACCCTGCCAAGGACAAACTGTATGCCAGACCTGCCATGCAATCAATGGGCAGAGGCACAAAAACATGGACATGAGGGCCATCCAGCGAGTACCACAGCAAGAGCAGGGACTAGGATTTTTGACTGTTCTTGGTGCCCAGAAAGATCAAAGCCTGGAGACCAATACTGGACCTGTCTATTCTAAGCACATTTCTGGATTTTCCAAAATTCAAAATGTTGACTGCAGCAGCTTCTGCCCATGCTGGGCAAGAAGGCTAGTCTTGTGACTTTAGACCTAAAAGAGGCATACCTGCATGTCCCAATCAGTCGTGCAGAAGATACCTCAGATTTATAGCTGGCTCAATGCACTACCAATTCTCTGCACTGCCCTTTGGCTTATTTACTGCTCCCAGGGTCTTCACAAAATGCCTGGCACCAGTAATTGCATTTTGCAGACAGAGGAATACAAATATATCCTTACTTGGACTGCCTTATTCAAGCAGAGAACAAGGACATTCTACTACAGCATCTGGTGTATGTAAAAAGATTACTAACATGCCTAGGGTACACAGTAAACGAAAAGAAATCAAAACTAGTACCCTCTCTAGAGATAATATTCCTGGGTGCAAGCTTAAATACAACTGCCCAGATGGCTTATCTCACGTCAGACAAAGACAACTGACTACTTATTTCAAAATGTTGGCAACAAAGACCCAGTTATCGGCAAGAAACATTCTGCAGGCATTGGGCTTCATGGCATCCTGCATTCTGCTATTTCCATATGCAAAACTGCATATGAGGAAACTACCATGATATCTAAAAAGTGTTTGGACTCAACATTGCCACAGCCTGGAAACAATAATTACCCTCATTCCCAGCCTGCAACAGGAGTTTCGATGGTGGGCAAAGGCCTGGCACCACAACAAGGGACAGCCTTTCACTTTACCCACAGCCAAGCAGACATTAACAGATGCATCAGATTATGCCTGGGGGGCCCATATGGCAGGAAGATGTATTCAGGGCACATGGTCCGCAAGCCAAATGCATCTTCATATCAATCAAAAAGAGATGCTACCTGTTCAAAATGCCCTGACCGCCTTCAAGGATCTACGTTATCCAGGACAACTATTGATAAAGACAGACAATACTACAGTCATGTGGTACATAAGCAGGGAGGCGCACATTCCTACCCCCTCTGCAGACTAGCCATGACTTTGTGGGACACAGCATTGACTTACCATGTACATCTGCAAGCACAATTCCTGCCAGGAAGGATAAATACTCTGGCAGATGAACTAAGCAGAAACCTAATGGATCCCCATGAGTGGAAATTGGATCCATAAGTCTTCAGCATGATAACAAGGAGCTGGGGATGCCCGGACATAGACCTATTTGCCTCCCCTCACAACTGCCAACTACAGAGATTCTGCACAAGGACTTATCACAAGCAAGCATGGAAAGTGGATGCTCTTTCAGCTGGACAAACATAACAGTATATGCCTTTCCTCCACTGCCTGTCCTCCCAAAGGTACTCCTAAAGGTCAGACAAGAAGCCAAAAATGATGCTGATTGCCCCAGACTGGCCCCGCCAGCACTGGTACCTAATCCTGAAGAACTTGTCTCAATGCCCAGCCTGGACATTACCTCAAATCCTCACTTATTGACCCAACAAAACAGATCCTGCACAGCCAACTCAAGACCTTAAATCTGGTAGCATGGCTGATGATATAACCATTCAAAACACACTTCTCTCTAAAGCAGTGATGTATGTTGCTTTGGAGGCCAGGAGGCCTAGCACCAGAAAATCTTATGCAGAAAAATGGAAGAGATTCTGTGCTTGGAACCAGGCACAAGGAATTGACACTATATTTGTACCAAATATTCCTCAGATTTTACATTACTTAACTGAGATGCTGGACAAAGGCCTGTCCTTTTCATCAGTTAAGATTCATGCCTCTGCCATTTCAGCTAATTACAATACAGAACCACCTATTTTTTCTCATCCATTACTAAGGTAGTACCTCAGAGAGGCCAAAAACATAAGACCTCCAAGGAGAGCACCAATATCTGCATGGGACCTCACTTATGTCTTGGGAAAAGCTCACACTGCCTCCTTTTGAGCCAGCCTCTACAGCTGATATAAAATTCTTATCCTGGAAAACAGCTCTGCTCCTAGCAATAACCTCTGCAAGACGAGTCTCAGAGTTAACAGGCACTCATGGCTGTGGAACCTTTTAGCATTTTCCATCCTGACAGGGTTTCTCTGATGACGAACCCGACATTTATGCCTAAGGTAGTGTCCAGTGTGGCTCTGAACCAAACAATTCATTTGCCTACCTTTTATCCAAACCCACAGAATAAGGGTGAGAGACTTCTGCATTCTTTGGACATTCACAGGCAGCTATGTTTCTACTTGAACAGAACCAAAGCTTTCAGAAAGACTGAACAACTTCTAGTGGCATATGCTGCAGGATCACAAGGAAAGGCTATCTCAAAGCAGACTATTTCAAAGTGGATAGGCCACTGCATTCATTTCTGCTATTCACAGCATGTCAAATCAGTGCCTAAGGGCATTAGGCCACATTCAACCAGAGCAGTAGCCACTTCAGCAGCCTTCCTCAGAGGAGTACCAACCAAAGACATAGGCTGCAACTTGGAGTTCAGTGCATACTTTTACAAAGCACCATCACTTACCTCTCTACTCTAACTCCAGGGCAGGCTTTGCCACTGCAGTTCTGTAGGGCCTCATAGCCTCTCCTAATCCTATTTAGCCCCAGCCGCCCAACCTTAGCTTTGGGATTCAACCCAATTGTAATGACTGCTAAAGTGAAACACAGTGAACATAGTACAGTTGTGTACCTACCATAAATGTAGATGTTAGAGTGTATTCACTGTTGCAGTCCAGGTTACCCACCCACCATCTGTTGCAGTCCAGGTTACCCACCCACCACCCCCCTTTTCTTTGCTGGGACTTATCTGTACTTCTCTATTCTTTACAACCTATGTGGTGTATTTGCTTGTAGATGAAGGAAGAGTTTTACTTTACTGCATGCATGTTTATTGGCATAAATTAGCCTATCCTTTTGGGGGCACCTGACATCTGGGGCAAGAAAAACTGAAGAAAATGGCGTCTGCTGCATCTTTTATACCCCTGGCGCACTGACGTCAAGGAGGAGGTGACAGCAACTGACACTGGACCAGGACTTTGAAATTCAGGCCGACTGTGGGTAGCCTGCCAGCAGGATAACCCAATTGTAATGATTGCAACAGTGAATACACTCTAACATCTACATCTGTGGTAGGTACACAACTGTACTTTACCCTCCCTCCAGCCCCCTAACTTCTTTTGGCTATACCTCTACTTTCCTTTACTATGCTTAAAAGCCTTTTTGGTGTATTTGCTTTTTTGTTGGAGGTATATCTTTGTGCTTTTATATTTATTATCTTCCCATGGGGGGGCGGGGGCGGCACCTGACATCTGGGGCAAGAAAAACTGATCTAATGGCCTCGGCTGCATGTTTTATACTCCTGACGTCATGGAATAAGGAACGGCAACCGACGCCGGAACCAAGCCTTTGTTAATCGGTCGACTGAGGGCTACCTTCAAGCAGATGACCCAAATGTAATGACTGCAACAGTGAGTACACTCTAACATCTACATTTATGGTTAGTGTACACAACTGCACTTATTTTTAAAGGGGAGAAGATGCGTTTTTCATGGGTAACTGAGTACAAATGGTAGGTAAAGGAATACGGTAGAGAACTGTGACTGGCTGTTGCTGGAAAGGTTGTCTGCTGATTTCTTCACAAATGCTAAAAGTGAAATGGGTTAGGGCAGATGTACCAGAACGTAAGATTATTGCATGCTTCTTTGACATGACATAACATGGTAACCTTTTCAGGATTTAGGAAGGTCTTGGTAGACATGGAACTAACATGCTTTAAAGTGTCTACCAAGGTGGTAAACACAAACTATATCCTGTATGTTTTGTAGTCTGTATCTGTTGCTTTTAAGAAAGATGAAACCTAGCCTGATCATGCTTTGCAAGTCATGTAACTGTGCTGTAGCACGATGGTCAGAGTTGCGGTTATGTACCTTGAGGGTCGAGGCCTGACCTACACATTCTAGTTGTGCATTGTGCAGAGTCTACGGTGCCGCCTTCAGGTTCCTCTGCTTTTTATCTGAATTTGTGCTGTACCTTGAGTGTAGTGTGTTTCTTGCACCTGGATGCAGAGTCATTGTTACTGTTTTCCTCTGCTCCAAGATGCCATCAGTGATAGGCGTTTCCCATTTGCTGCTAACAAGATGGTTTGACACATTTCCTGCCTTTACACTAAAGGGAACGCTGACAGAATTTAGTTCTTCCATTGGCTACACCAGGTCAAATTGTGGTCTCCAGTCTTCAGATCTTCTGATTACATTGTGTTTATCTGCTCACTCTGTAGTGCTCATTTAAGGTTTACCTTGGGTCTTTGTCCGGACTTGCTGCTCAGTCTCCCAGCAAGTAAGTAGAGATAGTGGGAATCTGCAACGCAAACAGAATTAAATAGAATACTCTGGGCTGTGCTTTTTTTAGGAAACTAAATCCAAAATTCCTTTCTGACATCCATAAGGAGACTTGGAACACTGTTTGATATGTCTTTACAGCAGTGCAAATCTTGCCACTAACCATAGAGCTTACATGATGCTTAAATGTAAATGTTACTTGTGCTTTTGCTTTAAACTTTACTGTAATTCCTTGAATTCTGGTCCATTCGTCCTCCAGTCATGACAGTATCTCTTGTCATTTTAGTGCTATATAGATTACTTTCCCAGTGCATATGCTTCTCAAGAACTGGTCGTAATAATCTGATGATGGTCTTATCCTATACATGTGCTGGTTTTAACTACACTTGGTAGGTGGTTATGTTGGTCTACAGTATTCAATAACGTTTCTTCATTGTAATTGGATTAAGGTTAATAAAGGGTCCTTTTTAGTCTGGTCCATCCTCTTGAGTAAATGTGTAATGCTTGGTATAGTGCCTTTTGGCAGAGCTGCACATAGGGAACTACAGTGGTACCTCTTGAAACTGTTTCGTTTGACATTCTTAAACCTTGGAGACTGAGCTACCTTTTCCCATGCACCAGGAAAGAGGTCCAAGACTCAATCTGAGGCTGCTATTCAGATCAGCACAGTGCAGTATGACCTTCACTTGACCTAGGTTTGGGAGCCCATGTGACGCATGCAAATTCACTGGATCTGAGCCCAAACCACAAGGAAGAAACATCAGTGTAAAAAATTATGGCAATGATCTTGGCATTGAAAACATCTAGCCAAATGTGGAAGTAGTTGGTCCTCCAGGTCTTAATGGACAATATGATGTTTGTGTTACATCACCAAACAGGGAGGAACTCTCTCCTGCCTACTGCGCAGACTTACCATGCAAGCTTGAGGAAATAGTACAAGATGCAGAAATGACACTCTCAGCACCCTACATCCCTCACAAAAAATGTCCTGGAACACAGGTTGAGCCAATGTACAGGTGCTCATGTATTTTCTTGTAAACAAGGATGCTCTCCTAGATCAGATCAGAGTTTGAGATGTCTGAAATCTTTTTGCTTCTTTTCTGAACAGACAACTTCAAATGTCCTGCTGCAGCATCCCAACTCCAGAAGCATGTAAAACTTGCATTTTTCCTAGACTGGCAAGTTTTTTAACCTTTCTTTGATCACCGGGTACTGCTAAAATTCCAGGAAGAAAGATTTAATGTAGCCTGGCTTCAGTTTGCCCAAGGCAGCATTGGTTTCTCCTCCTGCATACCCTAGCAAAGGGGAATGTTACCTTAGTGTGTACTTTCTGTCACAGGAGTTCCTCTGAATCCAGTCTGAAAATTCTTGAACCCTAGGATGATTCACCATAATCCCAGCAAGTCGCATGGTATTTTGTAGAAGTGCTAAAAACTGAGGGAGGCTAGGAAACCAGACCTGAGAATCTACCCAGGGAAGTAGAAAATATTCTCTAGTTTGTCTATCCAGTGTCCAAGAACCAAATAAGGTAAACATGGTAGTGGTTATGTGCTACCTGTAAGTCCTGTAGAAGAGTGCTTTGTATATTGTGTTTTGTTAGACTTCCATCCCTCTTACTGCCTCCCTGTGGATCCTCCATTGTATTTCAAGCCTTCTGTGAAATCTGATCCTACTTCTTGAAGGTCTCTTGTAGAAAGTGCTTCACCACGTGGTCTGGTCTTGGTGAAGCTGACCCTAATCCTTTTGAACCAGCTGCATGTACACCCCCCTCCCCTTTTAGTTTTTATCCTGGGAGTGACTTTTCTTGCTGGGTGATTACCTGACAAAAAGAATCTTTAAACTACATGCATTTTTTGGTATTCCACCATGTTAGGGTGTCTGCAGAGTTTCCTATTTTATACCTAAAGGGTATATCCTTCCCTGGATATGCATAGGTGGCTGAAGTTCTGCTTGCTACTACAGGTCAAGCAATGTGCTACTTTGCCTTTAAGGGTAATTTTAAGCCGTGGTGGTACAGCGATAGCTTTATTGCCTCACAGCAAGAGGTTCTCCTGTTCGATTCATGGCTGGAGCGCCTTCTGTGTGGAGTCTGCATGTCCTCCCCGCAGTCGAGTAGCCTCCGAAAGACGTGCGTGAATGGGCGTGCCTTCGCTGAAGGTTGGGCATCAGGCTGGCAACTCTGCACCATAAAAAAATCTACAGTCAATCATTAGCGACCGGAGTTCCGCTGTGGTGACCTCTAACCAGGAAAAGCCGAAAAGACAAACGGTAGACAAAGCAGTCTGTCCAGAGAATAATGTGCACTTTGCCAATAACCATCCCCAGGCTCTCCCACCTTTTTTCAAGGAGGGTAAGGCTTGTAAATGTGTCTCTACCCATCCCTTGTGTAAATTGTATTGAGTGGGTAGTCTCACATTTACACCAGGGTTATGTATGGCTGTACTTTATTTGGGATGTGAGCATTGTTGAGGCTTTTAAACGATGGTGAGAACTTCAGTGTGTGCTTGCCTAAAGGTGTTCATGGCAGTCTTCTGGTTCCTGTGATCACTTGCCTAATATTCCTATATAAGACTAAAAAGATCAGAACGACCAGCTATTTGTTTCTGTGGCAGTTTGAAAAGATGGGCAAACCATTCAGGACTCTCTCTGTATGGCTTGCCCAGTGTATATTTTTTGTCCTGCTCCTAGTAAATGTCTTTCTGGACAGGTAAGGTGCCATTCCACCAGATCCACAGCTGAGCTACCGCAACATTCTGGGGGAGTCATCTGTACACAAGCAGTCCTGGTGGCCGCCATCTGGCACTTGTATACATATTCTACTGGAATTGTGACCTGAGGTGGAGCAGTCTTGAGAGCCTGGGTTGGATTTGCCACAGCTGTCCTGCAAGCCTTACTGTCCTAACAGTATTTTGCAATCCTCCTACTGTCCTGCCTTGGGAATCTTCCCAGTATGTAACGACTGCAGCCGTGAATAGTATGATGGACATGGTGTACTTGTGTTAGGAACTTACAAATGTAGATGTTTGAGTATGTTCAGTCTTGTGGTCCATATTTCCCACCCGCCTTCCTGCTTTGTTGTAGTTTCTTATTAACCCTAAGTAAGGGAGGCTTCCTGTCTTATGCTTTTCACCTTCCCTCCCACTTCTCTTCTAGGTCTCCTTCCCTATTCACCTTGCCTTACTACCCATTGAGGGAGATTGGCAGTAACTTGGGTGGACCTGTAACATGCAGGGCTGTCTTGTGTTAAGGTTTGGCACTAAAGTCTTCTCATTGTTTTTGCCAGAACAAGAAAGATCTCAAGTTGACATTGGCCAATGACCATGTTAATACTGTACATGTCCTTACTTGGGAATGGGAAGAGGGACAGCAACATTGAGTGTAGTCTAACTTGTATGCTTATGGTAAGTTCTTAAAACAACTTTACTTTCTGACTGGTGTGATAACCTGGGGTATTTAACAAGAAAGTGCTGCAAATCGAGACTTGATACAAACTAAATCAGCATTTTTAGGAAACGGAACCAAGAGAAATTAAAATGGAGTAGGAGAATGTAAAAATTGGATGACCACTAGGGGCAGTATAGAGCAAAATGAATGCAGATTGAAGTAGGACTGATGGGCTGTTTTAATGCAAGTAGTTTTGGTGCAGTGTAATTTTTCATTTGCAGCCTGTTACAGTATACAATGCATTCAGAAGAGTTATTTGGTACATGAACTCTCCCTAATGTGCATTATCTATCTTTTGTCTTTTTACAGAGCGATCCGGTATAAGAAGTTCAGACCTTGTGAAGGTTCGAAATGGCCCTGGTACGTTTACCCCTGTAACACGATCCTATTCTGGTTCTGATGATGAAGCAGTTGAAAATGAATCCATTGAGGAGCAGAAAGCAGAAGGTGAAGAATCCCATGAAGGGGAAAATGGTAATTGTGTTGTCCAATGCAGAAGTGATGTAAAGATTAGAATGAGAATGGCTAAGGCTGCTTTCAAGGAATACTTCACCCTGAAACTCAGAATCTTGTACTTTCACTTGTCTTACCCTAAATTGCTGATACAGGTCCTGCTGTTTAGGTATGATTGAAAACCTCAGATGATGCAATCTTCAATTCTTTACTGTTGGGTGTCTGTTCTGATCCTTTGAACCAGTCTGGATGTTATACAGCTCGCACCAGCCAAACCTGTCTCTAGGGTAATGGTATATCCACAATGACCCTCTTCCCATTTACCTCTGATCTCGTTTGCTGCTCTTATAGCAAGAAACTTCAGCCGTTATAGCAAGAAACTTCAGCCGACTCTCCTCTCGCAGCTAAGTAAATTTTAAAGTATATTAATCTTCTTTTCATTCTTATAAAATGTTAAAATTGGTCATTTTTCTACCCACCTTTTTCTCTTGAGTGTTTTTCCGTACCCGTTGGTATTCTTTCCCTACCATTGCTGGTAGCCTTTTGTCTCTTCCTTTCTCTTTACCATTTTGATAGTTCTTTCTACCATTGTCTTCCTCCTTTTCATTCTGTTCTTAGATTCGTGTGACTTCTCTGCCACTTAACAACATGGCAGAAAAGTCCAAGGGCACGACTGGTTTTAAGCAGTGCTAGGACTGCGACTGAAAAATGTCTGACTGGCATTTGGCTTGGTGTATTGTCTAGGTGCTCCTCATTTAGACATAGAGGGCTATTTATCTGCCAGGCTTTCAGTACTAGGGCCTTGGTAGAATGACTAAATGAGAAGTCCCCCTTTAAAGAAGCTGTATCCAATGCTGACAAGTCTCCTAAAGCCTCTGGTTCCAAAAAATCAGTCCCTTTGTGCTGATGTCTCCATCAGCACTGACCTCAAGAAAGCAAGTCTCCTTCTGTCGGTTCCTCCTTGGAACTGAGACTTAAGGTTCCAAAGCTCTCAGAACCGATTCCTACTTCGGCATAGACTCCCAACACCTGCAGCGACATTGGCTTCTGCACAGACACCTCATTTGCCACCGGCGTTTTGTTTTCCACGTCGGTGCCGACGTCTTGTCCATCTCAACAGGTCACCCCCTTCTCTTCAGGGCCAAAAATTGATCCGCTATATACACCCAGGATGAAGTATACTCCTTCAATTGACACCTTTCAATTCATTTTAAAATTAATTTTAAACAGACGCCATTGGTTTCCATCCAGGCCAAAAACTCGCACCACGCCTAGAAAACGAACGACCAACCCGCAGGCTCAGGCCCATATGCCTCAAAAGCAAATGCTTAGAATGACTGAAGGCATTGTTACCTTAATTAGGGGAAACCAGCCTTCCCCCTCTGAGACCTAGAACTGATTTTCTTTGATTCTTCTGATCAGGAATTTGATTTTTCTGCTCCTCCTGATTACCAGGATTTGCCCTTATCTACTTATGAGGATTCTGATGCAGAGGATTCCATTCCCTCTGCTTCCCCTCCAGGAGATTTTTCTGTTGGTGAAACTTTGCATACTCTTAGGGAGCATTTCCGTTGGGAAAGCCAGGATTACGGAGTCCAAAAAGAGACTTGGGGAATTCTTACTCCTGCCTCAACACAGGCCTTTAGCTATCGCTCCTGTTCTGGACATTGTAGATGATGCTTTTTGGAATCTAGCCTTACCCCAGACACTAACTTCAGCTCCCAGAAAACCTGACCGGTACTACAGAGTACCTGACTCTCTCAAGTTTCTCTTCAAGAATCCTTCTGCGGATCCAGAGACCATTTCCCAAGGACCAAAAGGCATTAAGGTTACTGCTTCCAAAAATCCTACCCCTTCTAATAGTGATTCCAGAGCCTTAGACAGATGGGGTAAGAAGGTATTCACTTCTGCTACTTTGGCCATTAGTGCTTTAAATTGCCAGATTCATACGTTAAAGTATCAGCAGCATATTATGGGACTACTTAAACAGAAAACGATGATTCCTGACTGTGCTGAACACAAAGAATTGCAAGATTTAATGCATTCTGCAGAACAAGTTGGTAAACATATACTGTGCGATGTGGTTTTGATGCTTTAGAAGCATCTTGCAGGGCTGCTGTCACTTGGTCTGTACTTAGAAGGCATGCTTGGATTAAGGAACAAAACTTGCCAGATCATGTTAAAGCTAAATTACTGGATGCCCCCTTAAACCAAGACCGCATTTTTAGCAACAAAGCAGTAGTAGTCCTCAGAAGGATGGAGGAAAAAGCTAAATCCATGCAAAGATTTCCTATAAGTACAGTCTCCCAGATTCAGTAGGCATTGGCCTTCAAAGGGCTGGTCCTTTCCAGTCCCTTCCAGGCCATCTCAGTCCAAACCCAGGAACAGCAGATCACCTAGGCTACAGTCTCAGGCTACGCACAGATCTAAGCAGTGGGGGGTTCCCACTTCCAAAGCAGGGAGTAGTAAGCCGCCCCCCTACGGAAAAATGGCACAATGACCACCTTAATCCTTCCAAGACCTGCTCAACTACCTGCTCCCTTAGGAGGAAAGCTTGCCCTGCATTAAAAAAACTGGGAACTCATTACCCAGGACAAGTGGGTTTTGAACATAGTTTCCCAGGGATACAGACTCCACTTCCACACACTACCACCCCAAATGGTTGGCCAGACCTACCCCAAATCAGTGGGCGGAGGCCCAACAGGTTCTCTCTCTCCTCAGTATCAGGGCTATTCAACCTGTCCCAGCAGAAAAAAGGGGATCCTGGCGTCCTATCCTGGACCTCCTCTATTCTCAACACCTTTCTGGTGGTTCCAAAAAGCACTCTTCAGCCTCTTCCTATGCTAGCCAAGGATGCCTGGCTGGCAACCCTAGACTTAAAGGAAGCTTACCTGCACATCCCAATAAGAGGATCCTGCAGACGATACCTACATTTCAGGACTGGCTCCATGCACTTTCAGTTCTCTGCACTTCCCTTTGGCTTATCTGCTGCACCCAGAGTGTTCAATGTCTAGCTCCAGCCATTGCATTTTGCAGGCAGAGAAATATTCAGATTTACTCAAACTTGGACGATTGTCTGATTCAGGCAGAAAACCAGAACTTTCTATTAAAACACCTGGCATTCGTAAAGAAACTTCTAACCTCACTGGGGTACACCATCATTGAAAAGAAGTCTTACCTAGTACCTTGCCAACAAATTGTATTCCTGGGAGTCAGCTTGAACACAACTTCCCAGATGGCATTCCTCACTCTGGCGAAACAGGTTTATTTGACAACCTACTTCAAACTATTGGCCTCAGAACCCCAGCTATCTGCAAGGAAAATACTGCAAGCTCTGGGGTTCATGGCCACTTGCATTCTACTAATTCCATATGCAAGACTGCATATGAGGAAACTCCAATGGTATCTAAAAACCCTATGGTGTGAACATTCTCAGGACCTGGAAACAATGATTGCTATCATCCCTTGTATGAAGACAGAGTTCCTTTGGAGGGCAGAGGCCTGCTTCCACAACAAGGGACTCCCTTTCACTCTATCCCCTGCTGCCCAAACCCTAACAAATGCATCAGACTGTGCATGGGGGACTCGCATGGCAGGGTAGTGCATTCAAGGCAAATGGAACCAGAGACAGATGCACCTGCATATAAATCTAAAAGAAATGTTAGCTGTACAGAATGCTGTGACAGCCTTCAAAGGCTGTATTCTTCCAGGACAACTATTGGTAAAGACAGACAACACCACAAGTTATGTGGTACATAAACAAGCAGGGGGAACCCACTCGTACCCTCTCTGCAGACTTGCCATGTCTCTATGGAACACAGCCTTGAGCTACCAAGTACACCTACAAGCACAATTCCTGCCAGGCAATCTACATTCACTGGCCGACTTGAGCAGAAATCTCATGGACCCTCACCAATGGGGACTAGAACCCAAAATATTCAACCTCTTGAACAAATGGGCGTCTCCAGAGGTAGACCTGTTTGCCTCCCCTCAGAACTACCAATTGAACAAATTCTGCACAAGAACTCCCCACAGTCAAGCTTGGAACGTGGATGCCCTGTCCTTTACCTGGGAAAGTCTCTGTGTATGCCTTTCCCCCTCTGCCTCTCCTCTCAAAGGTTCTACTAAAGATCAAACAAGACAAGCCAAGGACAATACTGATTGCACCAGACTGGCCACACCAGCACTGGTACCCCCTCTTGCGCAGTATGACATTGCTACAACCATGGTACCTGCCTCAGACCCCTTCCCTGCAGTCCCAGCAGGTGGGCCAGATTCTGCACCCTGTGCTTCAAACCCTGAACCTTGCAGCCTGGCTAATTCCTTGAGCTCTCCTCTAGCATCCCTCAGTAAGCAGGTACTGGATGTCATTCTGGAAACAAGGAGACCTAGTATTATAAAATCCTATTCTGAAAGGTGGAAAAGATACTGTTCCTGGAGCCAGGCTCAGGGGATGGGCCCAACGGTGCCCAGCTTACCTCATATTCTAGAGTACTTAACAGAAATGCTCCACAAGGGCCTATCCTTCTAGTCAATTAAAATTCATACCCGTGCCATTTCAGCACATTATAATACTGAGCCATCCCTCTTCTCTCACCCCTTGCTAAAACAATTCCTTAGAGGGGCCAAAAATTTCAGACCCCCCAGGAGAGCTCCCACTCCAGCGTGGGACCTTAACTTTGTATTGGAAAAGCTCACCCCACCCCACCCCCCTTGAGCCAGCTGCTACAGCAGAGTTGAAATTTCTTTTTTGGAAAACAGCCTTCCTTCTAGCCATCACTTCAGCAAGAAGAGCATCTGAATTACAGGCCCTCATGGCAGTGGAACCCTTCATTGTCTTCCATGCGGACAGGGTTTCCCTCAGGACTAATCCTTCCTGTATGCCCAAGGTGGTGTCTACTGTGGCCCTAAATCAGTCCATTCATTTGCCTAATTTTTTCCCTAATCCACAAAACAAAGGGGAACGAATACTGCACTCTCTGGATGTGCACAGGCAACTCAAATTCTATTTGGACAGGACTAAGCCTCTCAGAAAATATGAACAGCTACTAGTTGGCTTTGCTGCAGGGGCAGAGGGGAAGGTCATTTCAAAGTAAACCATTTCCAAATGGATAGCCCACTGCATTCATTTCTGTGACCAAGCACCATGGAAAACCTACCTCACAGGGAATAAGATCACATTCCACCAGGGCTGCATCTACCTCTGCGGCATTTTTCAGAAGAGTCCCTACCAGAGACGTCCTAGAAGCTGCTACCTGGAGCACTGTACATACCTTCACTAAACATTACCACATGCCTATCTTTTCTAAATCCAGAGCTGGATTTGCCACTGCAGTCTTGCAGGGTTTAATAGCTGGCCCTAATGCTCTTTAACTTCCTCCTCCCTTCCTTAGCTTTGGGAATCCATCCCAAACGTAATGACTACAACAGTGAAACACGAAGAACATAGTACAGTTGTGTACACTTACCATAAATGTAGATGTTCGAGTGTATTCACTGTTGCAGTCCGGGTTACCTTCCCTCCAGCCCCCTGACGTTTCTTGGCTCTACCTTTCCTTCTTGTTGGTATATTTATTTTTTCTTGTATTTGCTTTTTGATGGGGGTTTTACCATACCATATAATTGCTTCCTTTTTATGAGGGCACCTGACATCTGGGGCAAGAAAAACTGATGTAATGGCATCTGCTGCATGTTTTATACCCCTGACGACATGACATCATGGAAGAAGAAAAGCCTCCGACACAGAAATCCAAAAACTCTGGTATTCAGGCCGGCTGAGGGCTACCTGCTGGCAGATAACTCAAATGTAATGACTGCAACAGTGAATACACTCTAACCTCTACATCTACATTTATGGTAAGTGTACACAACTGTACTTTCCTGAGCTTGGAAAACAGCCAAACAAAATCCCAGCTCAGACCCCCTCAAGATTTAGAATTTATAGGAGCTCATCTGAACACTATATTTCTTGTGTAGCCTCTCTCCCCAGCACAGATTATAAAAGATAAAAATCTCCGTTACATCCCATTCTTTTCAAAAACAGTTGCAACACTTCTAGTCCTTAAAGTGTCGGGGTCCTGGCAGCAACCAATTCCATTAGTGAGGTTCCATGTGCACCTACCACAATGGCTTCTGGCATCACCGTGATCTGTTCTAACCCATCCAATGGACTACTACATATTCATCATCAAACGCTGCAAAAAAATACCTATCCTGGTGGATGGAATCTGAGGAAGTTGTATTAAGCAGTCCTTTTGTCCCGTTCCCCCCCCCCCCCCAAACCCAAGGCCATAGTGACCACAAATGCCTCCCAGATTGGGTGGGGGGGTTGCATTACCTGGGAAGAACAGTCCAAGGCACGTGGTCCCCAGTAGAGGCCAACTTGCACATCAATGTCCTTGAGTTAAGGGCAATGCTGCTAGTGTTGCAAGCCTTTCAATCTGTCCTCCTCCTTGGGACCATTGCAGTCCAATCAATGTCTGTAGTCTGGTACATCAACAGACAAGGAGGAACCAAGTCCTACCCCCTGTGTCGAGAGGCTCTGAGAGTGGCAACAGGCTATTTCCTCCAACCGCTTTCTGATAACGCACATCCCAGGGAGTTCAAACGTGATAGCGGACAAACTGAGCAGATGCATTCTGCTGTGTCACTAGTGGTCTCAGTCATGAGATAATGAGGAGGATTTTTCATTGCTAGGGCCAGCGTTGTGACCTTTTTTGAATCCCCCCCCCAAAACAAGTGCAGAAGCTATTTTGCCCTGTTACCCCCTCGGGTGGAGTCACCGAGGGACACTCCCCTCGATTGGCCCCTGGGTCCCCTTTCCCCTCTAATCCCACTTTTTCACAAGAAAACAGCCAGATTAAGAAGCAAAGTGAGCCTCATTGCATCCTATTGGCCTCGAAATTTGGTTCCCCTTCCTATGGCCTTATCTAGTTCACCATGCTTGGAATCTGGACCCAGTTCCAGACCTGCTTTGTCACCCTCGGGTACTGGTGCACCCCGGCCTTCAAAACTTCAAGCTGACCGCTTGGTTACCTCGATTCTGCTAGTCACCAGGCATAAAGATGTACCTACTCCAGTGCAGAAAATTCTGCTGGCTTCCCATAGACCATCAACCAGGAAACTCCCACCTTAGTAAGTGGAGGAGATTTTCAATCTGGGCATACAGATCTTTTCTGTGCTCCGATGGAGACAGATGTTCATCGTGTTACCCTGCTGCAGTCATCACACTTGAGTTATCCTGTCGTCAGGCGGTCCCGCAGTCGGCCGGAATTCCAAAGTCTTGGTCCGGCGTCAGTTGCTGTCACCTCTTCCCTGACGTCAGTGAGCCAGGGGTATATATAATGCAACCAATGCCATTTTCTCCAGTCTTTCTTGCCGCGCGGTGCCCAAAGCAGAAGCAGTTCGCAAGTGCCGGTCGGTGGACACCTGAGATTTTCGCATTCTAATTTCAGACCAAAGTCTCGATGTCAGAAAAAGTTAACAATTGTATTTCTTGTGGGAAGCAAATACCTCATAAGGATTTTTATTGTATACCTTGCCTAGGCCCCGACCACGACGTCACGTCTTGTCTGTTTTGTGCTAGGTAGGTTTAATAAGCGTACTATTAAAAGACGCTTTGATTTCGCATGACACTACTTCGGTAGGAAATTTATTTACACCATGCCGTTGGAGCAACCGACTACCGGCATGCACAAAAAACGCAGGGATAAGGACAGGCAGCCCAGGTCTAAGCCAGATTCCAAGGCCTCTGCTGATCCGGTTCTCCGGTCCTCAGTGAGACTCCGACGCAGCCTCTGACTACCGCAGATCTGGAACCCGAGACCGCTACGGAAATTTTGACGGAATGTACTAGGCCGATGCAGCCTTTTACTTCAGGCCCTTCCAACGACTTTGCTTCAAAAGACGGGGCTAAAGAAACGCCATCTGTTTCTGAAGGCGTTTTCAGACCGACTCCTCTCACCATTAAAACGTTTTCTAAGTCGAAGACTCCTAAATCTAAAAGGACTGCACTTCAGTCTCCTGTTCAAGGCCCTATGCCCAAGAAACAGATGCTCAAAATGGCTGAAGATTTGATTTCTTTAATCAGGGGTTCACAGCCCCCTCCTGACAAAAGGCCTAGACAAGAGGAAGATTTTGCTTCCTCTGAGCAAATGTCCATTTCTTCAGACTCCTCTGAGGACCCAGACTATACTCCTTCTCTCCTTATGAAGATTCTGATGCTGAGGACTCTATTCCCTCTTGAAGACTACTCCTTTGGGGAAACTTTACACACTATGAGGGAACATTTTCACTGGGAAGGTCAAGACTACTCTGATTCAAAGAGAGTTTCTTTTACTCCTCCAACACAGACCACTTGCCATCCCACCAGTTTTAGACATTGTGGATGATGTCTATTTAGAATCCAGTTTCAACCCAGACTCTCTACCTCCTGCTCCGGCTAAGCCTGACCGATACTACAGAGTGCCTGATTCCCACAAATTTCTTTACAAAAGCCCAGTAGCTGACCCAGAGACCATCTCCCAGGGTCCCAAGGGGGCTAAGACTTCTATGGCTAAAAACCCAGTACTTTCTGAGAGGGATTACAGAGCACTAGACTGGTAAGGTTTACACCTCAGCCACACTAGCTATGAGGGCACTGAATTGTCAATTTCATATGCTTAAGTATCAGCAATTTCTAATCTCTCAGTTAAAGCAAAGAATAACCACTCTCCCTCAATAATCTGAATTGAAAGAAGTACAGGATCTGTTGCACGCCACTGAGCAGGTGGGCAAAATAACCTCACAATGTGGGTTTGATTCTTTGGAAGCCTCCTGCAGAGCAGCTGTCATTGGGTCTGTTATACGTAGGCATGCTTGGTTAAAGGAACAAACTCTGCCTGATCATGTTAAAGCAAAACTACTAGATGCTCCCTTACAGCAGGATGTTCTTTTTGGAGTTAAAGCAGAAGAAGTTTTAAAGAAAATGGAAGATAAGGCAAAATCTATGCAGACAGTCAAAGATTTCCTACAAGTACAACCCCCTCGCTTCAGCAGAAACTGGCCAACAAAAAATTGGTCCTTTCCAGCCACTGACAGCCCACAGAGGGGTAAATACAGACGCCCAAGGGGCAGAGGACAACCACAAGCCCAGTATATAAACCATGCCAATGGGGCACTACAACACAGATGGGAGGAGAAGACCGGTCTCAATCCACCAGAAGGCAAACTCAATGACTTGCACCTCATCTGGCCAAGCAATACTCTCTTGGCAGCCCCCTTGGGGGGGGGAAACTTGCACTTTTTGCAGACAACTGGCACATTGTCACAAAGGACAAATGGGTCCTAGACATAATTTTACGAGGATACAGATTCCACTTTCACACCGTGCCAATGAAAAGAGGAATACCAAACCTGCCACAAAATCAATGGGCAGAGGCACAAAAGCAAATTCAGCTCTCATGGACATGAGAGCCATTCAACTGGTACCTACTCGAGAACAAGGTCAAGGATTTTACTCAAGACTCTTTCTAGTGCCCAGATAGGACAATGCCTGGAGACCAATTCTGGACCTTTCAATTCTAAACGCTTACAAGTACCCATATTCAAGATGCTAACACTACAGCAGCTACTTCCCATGTTGGACAAGGAAGCATGGCTAGTAACGTTGGACCTCAAGGAGGCATACCTGCATGTCCCTATCAGACTAAGTTGCAGAAGATACCTCTGTTTCATTGCAGGTTCAACCCATTACCAATTCTCTGCACTGCCCTTTGGCTTATCTACTGTGCCCAGAGTTTTCACAAAATGCCTGGCACCAGTAATTGCATATTGCAGACAAAGAGGAATTCAAATATATCCATACCTGGACGACTGCCTCATCCAAGCAGAAAACAGACATTCTCTTACATCATCTGGCCTTTGTAAAGCATCTACTAAACTGCCTGGGGTACACAGTAAACGAAAATAAGTCAAAACTAGTACCCTCACAAAAAAATGACATTCCTGGGTGCCAACTTGAATACAACAGCCCAGAAGGCTCATCTTACACCAGACAAGCAGCTACAACTGACTCAATATTTCAAGACAATGGCAACAAAGACCCAATTAACTGCAAGAAAAATTCTGCAGGCTTTGGGCATCATGGCATCTTGTATACTAATAATTCCATTTGCAAAGCTGCATATGAGGAAATTACAGTGGTACCTAAAAAGCGTATGGTCGCAACACAGCCACAGCTTGGACACAATATCATCTCTCATTCCCTGCCTACAACAGGAATTTCTATGGTGGTCACAGGCATGTCACCTCAACAAGGGTCAGCCTTTCACCTTGCCCCCAACCAGGCAGACTTACAACAGATGCTTCAGACTACGCCTGGGGGGCACACATGGCAGGACAATGCATTCAAGGCCTATGGACTGCAGATCAAAGAAATCTGCACATAAATCAAAAAGAGATGCTAGCTGTACAGAAAGCTCTGACAGCCTTCAAGGATCTATTGCATCCAGGACAACTTGCAATAAAGACGGACAACACCACAGTAATGTGGTACATAAACAAAGGGGTACACATTCCTACCCTCTATGCAGGCAAGCAATGATCTTATGGAACACAGCTCTGGCCTACCAAGTCCAGTTACAAGCTCAATTCTTGCCAGGACAGAACAACACATTGGCAGACGACCTCAGCAGAAACATCAAAGATCCCCACGATTGGAAACTAGATCCACAAATATTTGCAATGATAACTCAAAAATGGGACCTTCCAAACATAGACTTGTTTGCCAGTCCTCAAAACTACCAACTGACAAAAATTTTGTACAAGGACATTCCACCATGAAGCTTGGAAAGTGGACTCTCTCTCTTTCAGTTGGAAAAACCTGACAGCATATGCCTTCCCTCCATTACCTCTCCTCACAAAGGTTCTTTTGAAGGTCAAAAAGGAGAGACCACAACTGATTCTCATAGCCCCAGACTGGCCACGCCAGCACTGGTATCCGCTATTGAAAAATATGGCCCACAGCCCACCATGGATATTGCCTCAAGTACCCCATTTGCTCACACAACGGATTCTTCACAGCCAGCTCAAAACTTTAAATCTGGCTGCATGGCAGGTCAACTAAACATCCAACCAGCTCCTCTTTCACAAGCAGTTCTGGATGTTCTTCTGGAAGCCAGGAGGCCAAGCACCAGGAAGGCTTATTCGGACAAATGGAAAAGGTTTTGTGCCTGGAACCAAGCTAAAGGCCAAGACACAATTCAGCCTCACATGCCTCACATTCTACAGTATTTAACTGAGATGTTGCACAAAGGACTTTCTTTTTCCTCAAAATCCATGCTTCAGCTATTTCAGCTCACTACAACACGGATCCACCTTTATTTTCACATCCTCTTCTAAGGCAGTTCCTCAGATGGGCAAAAAACATTAGACCACCCAGGAGAGCTCCTACACCAACATGGGACCTCAACTTTGTTCTGGAAAAACTAACGCTACCTCCCTTTGAACCAGCTTTCTCTGCAGATCTTCAGTTCCTATCATGGAAGACTGCCCTGCTCCTAGCAATAACTTCAACTAGGAGAGTCTCAGAGCTACAGGCACTAATGGCAGTGGAACCTTTCCTCATTTTTCATCAAGACAGAATTTCTCTACAAACTAATCCTTCCTTTATGCCTAAGGTGGTTTCCAGTGTAGCTTTAAATCAAACTATCCACTTACCCACCTTCTTCCCCAATCCACAGAACAAAGGTAAGAGACTCCTACATTCCTTGGACATTCACAGGCAGCTTCGTTACTACTTGGACAAAACTAAGGCTTTCAGAAAAACTGACCAGCTCTGTTTCCTATGCTACAGCTTCTCAAGGGAAGGCTATATCTAAGCAAACCATTTCTAAATGGATAGGTCATTGCATACGTTTCTGCTATACCCATCATGGGAAACCAGTTCCTGCTACCATTAGATCCCACTCTACCAGGGCAACAGCTACCTCTACAGCCTTTCTCAGGGGGGTTCCAACCAAGGAAATTTTAGAAGCTGCAACTTAAGAGTTCAGTTCACACCTTTACCAAACACCAAGTCCAGGGCGGGCTTCGCCACTGCAGATGTTCATCGTGCATACAGCTGCAGTCATAACAGATGGGTTTTCCTGCCGTCAGGCGGGTCCTCGGTCGGCCGAATTCCAAAGTCTAGGTCTGGCGCCGGTTGTCGTCGCGTCTTCCCTGACGTCAGTGCGACAGGGGTATAAAAGAACCAGCCGACTCCATTTTCTTCAGTCTTTCTTGCCGCGTGGTGCCCGAAGCAGAAGCAGTTCGCAAGTGCCGGTCGGCTAGCTCCTGAGATTACGAATATTTTACAACCGAAGTCTTCTTGAAAGCTAAGTACCCCGTTGGGGAAACTTTTCTTGCCTCAGACCGATGTCAGACAAAGTTAATAATTGCATTTCATGTGGGAAGCAAATACCGCATAAGGATTTTCATTCCCTCTGCATACCTTGCTTGGGCCCAGACCACAACGTCTCGGCCTGTCGTTTTTGTGCTGCATTCAACAAACGCACTATTAAGCGTCGGTCGGTGTTCGCCCAACACTATTTTGGCAAAAAATTTAATTACATTATGTCGTCGGATACTCTGACTCCAGTTTTGTGTAAAAAAACGCAGAGATAAGGACCGATATACGAGGTCCGCGACTTCTACCGACACCACGCCATAGCCGAATACAGGTGGTCCGGTTCTCTGAGGTGCCTACGCAGCCCCTGACTACCAACGACACTTCATTGGTGGTGTCTTCTGTGCTTGAGGTCGCAGGCTCTTCAGCCCATACCCCGGCTACAGATACCAAAGCAACTCTTGGCGGTGAAACTCAGTTTAGACAGACCTGCCACCTCTCAAGGTGTCTACAGGCCTTCCTCTTCTTTTTCCATCAAGGCTTTCACTAAGTCTAAAGCAGCCATGCATACTAAAAGACAGGCTCCACAGGGCCCTTCTCAAAGCCCCATGCCTAAAAAACAGATGCTCAAAATGGCTGAGGATTTGATTACTCTAATCAGGGGTTCCCAACCCCCTCTGGACAAAAGGCCCAGAGTGGAGAAAGAATCCCCCTCCTCGGACCAGGCCTCCATTATTTCAGACCATTCTGAAGACCAGGAACATTCTTACTCTCCTTTTGAAGATTCTGATGCAGAGGAGTCCATTCCCTCCGTCTCTTCCCCCCCCCCCCGAGGATTACTCTTTTGGGGAAACCTTACATACCTTGAGGGAACACTTCCACTGGGAAGGCCAAGAGTATTCAGACTCCAAGAAAAGGCTTAGGGATTTCCTCTTGCTCCCTCAGCACAGGTCTCTGGCTATACCTCCTGTCTTAGACATTCTAGATGTGTATTCATAGGCCTGCCTTAACCCAGATTCTTTACCTCCAGCTCCAGTCAAGCCAGACAGATATTACCGGGTTCCTGACTCACACCAATTCCTATACAAAAGCCATGCGGTCGACCCAGAAACTATTTCACACGGTCCCAAGGGAATTGAGGCTTCCACTGCTAAAAATCCATTACCTTCAGAGAGAGATTCCAGAGCTTTAGAAAGGTGGGGGGAAAAGGTATACACCTCTGCCACCTTAACCATGAGAGCATTAAACTGTCAGTTCCATATGTTAAAGTACCAACAGTTTCTGTTATCACAGTTGAGAAGCAAAATGTCACAACCTGAACAACCAGACTTGAAGGAGTTGCAGGATTTGATATAGTGCAGAACAAGTGGGTAAACATACCTTGCAATGTGGTTTTGATGCTTTAGAGGCCTCGTGTAGAGCTGCTGTTACAGGATCAGTCATGCGTAGATATGCCTGGCTCAGAGCAAACCTTACCAGATCATGTCAAGGCTAAATTACTAGATGCCCCTCTGCAAAAAGATGTATTGTTCGGTGTTAAAGCTGAGGAGGTATTAAAGAAAATGGAGGAAAAGGCAAAATCATTGCAAACAGTGAAAGATTTCCTACAGGTACAACCTCCACGTTTCAGTAGCAATTGGCCTTCCAAAAATTGGTTTTCCAGCCACGGACAGACCCCAAAGAGGTAGATAACAGGCGCCCGAGGGGCAGAGGACAATCTCAAGGATCATTTAGAGGCAGACTATGGCAAGCACCTACACAGAGGTGGTGAGGATAGTTCACAGCCATTCAGAAAGCAGAACCAATGACTTTCCCCTTTGCATGCCAAGCAAGGCTCAAATGGCAGCACCTTTAGGCGGAAAATTGGCATATTGTCACAAAAGACAAATGGATCCTGGACATTATAGACAGAGGCTACAGATTCCACTTTCACACCCTTCCAAAAATGAGGCATGCCAAACCTGCCACACAAAGGGCAGAGGCACAAAAAAAATTTCAGATCTCATGGACATGAAAGCTATTCAAGAGGTACCTGCACAAGAACAGGGTCAAAGTTTTTATTCCAGAGTATTCCTGGTACCAAGGAAGGGCAAAGATTGGAGACCTATTTTGGACCTATCCATCCTAAACACATTTTTACTTGTGCCAAAATTCAAGATGCTCACATTACAGCAGCTTCTTCCCATGCTGGGCAAGGAGTCTTGGCTGGTAACATTGGACCTCAAGGAGGCATACCTGCATGTCCCAATCAGACAAGATTGCAGAAGATACCTCAGATTTCTTGCAGGTTCAACCCATTACCAATCTTCTGCATTGCCCTTTGTCTTATCTACTGCGCCCAGAGTGTTCACAAAATGCCTGGCATCAGTAATTGCCTACTGCAGACTTCAAGGGATACAAATATACTCATATCTGGACGACTGCCTGATCCAAGTGGACAGCAAGCACATACTTCTGAAACATCTGGCGTTTGTAATAATGTTGTTGAATTCTCTGGGATACACAGTCAACAAAAAGAAATCAAGGCTAATACCCTCTCAAACAATTTTCCTGGGTGCCAGCTTGGATACAAACACCCAGATGGCCTACCTCACGCCAGAGAAACAAGGGCAACTAACTCAATACTTAAGAAAACTGGCAACTTTCACCAGGCTGACTGCAAGGAAAATCCTGCAGGCTCTGGGATTCATGGCATCTTGCATCCTACTAATCCCATGTGCAAAGCTGCATATGAGAACTTCAATGGTACCTAAAAAACCTATGGTCTCAACACAGCCACAGTTTGGAAACAATAATACCACTGATTCCATGTCTTCAAAAGGAATTTCTGTGGTGGGCTCAAGCATGCCAAAGAAACACAGGTCTCCCATTCTGCAAGCCTCAAGCAAATCATCACAACAGACGCCTTGGACTACGCCTGGGTGCGCACATGACAGATCGGTGCATTCAGGGCAAATGGTCCCAAAAAGAAAAGCACCTGCACATCAATCAAAAGGAAATGCTAGCAGTAATAAATGCTATTATAGCTTTCAAAGACCTACTGCATCCAGGCCAGCTACTGATAAGGACAAGACAACACCACAGTAATGTGGTACATAAAACAAACAGGGAGGAACCCATTCATACCCCCTATGCAGGCTAGCCATGTCTCTTTGGGGCATGGCTCTGGAATTGCAAATCTAACTTCAAGCACAGTACCTGCCAGGCAAAGAAAACACGCTGGCAGACAACCTAAGCAGAAATATGACAGATCCACACGAATGGAAGTTGCATCCTCAAGTGTTTACAAAGATAATTCAAGCATGGGGAAGGCCAGACATAGATCTCTTTGCCTCCCACAGAAATCACCAGTTGACAAAATTCTGCTCAAGGGCCTTTCACCCACAGGCCTGGAAAGTGGACGCACTCTTTCAGTTGGACAACTGACAGTTTCTGCCTTTCCACCTCTCCCTCTGCTGCCCAAAGTTCTATTAAAAACCAGAGCAGACAGACCAAAGATGATTCTCATTGCTCCAGACTGGCCAAGACAGCACTGGTACCCACTCCTGAGAAGCCTGACGCATTCCCCACCATGGATCCTGCCTCTAATGCCTCTTCTACTGACTCAGCACAACTTCAAAACCCTTCACAGTCAGCTGAACACACTCAATCTAGCCGCATGGAAAATTCCTTAAATTCATAACAGACCTTACTCTCCAAGGAGGTGCAGGATGTCATTTTGGAGGCCAGAAGGCCTTCTACTAGAAAAGCCTACTCCGCAAAATGGAAACGGTTTTGTGCCTGGAATGAAAAAAAGGGTCAGAACCCTGGAATACTGAATTTACCTCAAATATTACAATACCTAGCTGAGATGCTAAGCAGTGACCTTTCATTCTCCTCCATCAAAATCCATGCCTCAGCCCTTTCTGCAGAATACAACACTGATCCTCCTTTATTCTCTCACCCCCTCTTAAGACAGTTCCTCAGAGGGGCTAAGAATATAAAACCCCAAGGAAACAACCAGTACCTGCTTGGGACCTCAATTTCATTGTAGAAAAACTGACCTTGCCTCCTTTTGAGCCAGCTGCTTCAACAGAACTGCAATATTTGTCCTGGAAAACAGCCTTCCTTCTGGCTATCACCTCAGCTCGCAGGGTTTCGGAACTACAAGCCCTCATGGCTGTGCAGCCTTTCATCATTTTCCATCAGGACAGAGTTTCCTTACGAACCAATCCGTCCTTTATGCCAAAGGTAGTATCCAGGGTAGCCTTGAATCAGGCTATCCACTTACTTACCTTTTACCCTAATCCTCAAAACAAAGGGGAGAGACTACTACATTCCTTGGACATTCACAGACAGCTGCGTTATTTGGACAGAACAAAGCCTTTCAGAAAATCAGAGCAACTCTGTGTCCTATGCTACAGGAGCTCAAGGGAAGTCTATTTCCAAACAGACAATTTCAAAATGGATAGCCCACTGCATACGTTTTTGTTACTATTTTCATGGTAAAACTGTACCTGCAGGCATCAGATCTCACTCCACAAGGGCCACAGCTACCTCTGCAGCTTTCCTCAGAGGGGTTCCTACCAAAGATATTTTGGAAGCAGCCACTTGGAGTTCTGTACATACCCTTCTCCAAGCACTATCACCTACCATTATACTCCAAATTTAGAGCAGGCTTTGCCACTGCAGTCTTGCAGGGCATCCTGGCTCCTCCTAGTTCCACCTAGTGCCTACCACCCTTTTTTAGCTTTGGGATTCTACCCATCTGTTATGACTGCAGCTGTATGCACGATGAACATAGTACAGTTTTGTACCTACCATAAATGTAGATGTTAGAGTGCTAATACAGCTGCAGTCCAGGTTTCCTTCCCTCCTTCCCCTCCTGGGACAGGCCTAATGGCTAACACCTCCTCATACAACCTGATTGGGGTATTCTTTTATGGTGTATTTGCTTGCAACTACTGTTTTTTGTTTTGTTTTGTTTTTTTTTTTTTTTTTTTTTTTTTTATATTGCATTGCATTATTGCATAAATTTATGTATTGCCTTCCTTCTGGGGGCACCTGACATCTGGGGCAAGAACTGAAGAAAATGGCGTCGGCTGGTTCTTTTATACCCCTGTCGGACTGACGTCAGGGAAGAAGCGATGACAACCGGCGCCGGACCTAGACTTTGGAATTCGGCCGACCGAGGACCCGCCTGACGGCAGGAAAACCCATCTGTTATGACTGCAGCTGTATTAGCACTCGAACATCTACATTTATGGTAGGTACAAAACTGTACTTTCTGCAGGGCCTTATTGCCTCCACTAACCCTCTATGATACCTCCCCCCTACCTTAGCTTTGGGTTTCAACCCAAGTGTGATGACTGCAGCAGGGTAACATGATGAACATAGTACAGTTTTGTACCTACCATAAATGTAGATGTTCGAGTGTTCACCCTGCTGCAGTCCAGGTTACCCTCCCTCCATCCCTTCTGATCTACTGGCAAAATCTCTTCTATGCCTTACTGATGTATTTGCTTATAGCTGAAGGGATTTTGTGTTTGTGCAGTGTTCACTCCATTTGGTACTAATTCTGACCACCTTTTTGGGGGCACCTGACATCTGGAGCAAGAAAAACTGAAGAAAATGGCATCTGTTGCATTATATATACCCCTGGCGCACTGACGTCCGGGAAGAGGCGACTGCAACAGACGCCGGACCAAGACTTTGGAATTCCGGCTGACTGCGGGACCGCCTGACGACAGGATAACCCAAGTGTGATGACTGCAGCAGGGTGAACACTAACAGCTACATTTATTTTAGGTACAAAACTGTACTTTCTAGAATTTCTAACCATTCTTTTTGGTCAAGGGGCCTCCGCCTCTACAGTCCAGTTAGCTGCCATTTTTATTTCCATAATGGTTTCGGGGACCTTCCTCTAATTTCTCATACCATATGAAGTGTTCTTCAATGGAACTCTGCTTGAAGCCTCCATTTAAAGACCTCCTACCGCCATGGGATTTGACCATTGTTCTCCAGTCTGTGGTGCTTTCCCCTTTTGTGCCAGCAGCAACATGCGACCTAAGGTTTCTTTGGAAAACTCTTTTCATCATAGCTACAACTTCAGCAAGAGGAGTTTCTGAAAAGCAGGTCTTATTTATTTTATTTATTTATTTTACATTTGTTGACCGGGCTAGTCTGGCTGGATACATGTCCATTTTCAGCAGAGGCCCGAGGAGAAAAGCTCCACTATATACTAGTACATAATAATGATAAAAATAAAACAAAAAAAGAACAATAAGATAGAAATTATAAGCATGTAAAGAACTATTCCCAAGTAGCAAAGTAACAGTGCAAAAGTAATATATAAAAACTAAACATAGTGTGAGGATTTCTATTACAAAATCTTTGGAAGAGTAATTAAAGAAGAAATAAAGCAAGTAACTCACACAAGACTCTATTCAACTATTTACAGTATTAACAATTTTGATAGGCATTTGTGTCAGGGCACTAGTTTTAAGAAACAGCTTTCATCAGTTGGGAGATTTAGATACAAGGTGAGGTAATAGGTTGCAGTAATATAAAGAGAAGAAAATATATGGGAAAAGTAATATCCAAGTGGATGGTAGGTGAAGTACAGAGGGGGGGGGGTAAACGTAGTGATAGGGACATGAGGAAGAGTAGTGGAAAGAGTTGAAAAGAGAGATGGAAGCTGAGATCAGTCAGGATTTGAGCAAGGGCATAGCCAGTGAGTTTTAAAATACTTTCTTAGTTGTTTTCTGAAAAGTTGTGATGAGCCTAGAGTGGTCAGTTCTATGGGGAGTTTATTCCAGTGTGAGCCAATGGTATTTGTAAACAAGGAGACCCCAGCTTTGTGTGTTTTCATGGCTTATGCTCAAAAGCCCCTTAATTTTTCACAAGGATAGAGTTTCACTGAGAACCAATTCATCCTTTCTTCCATAGGTAGTCAGAGTCCAACATTCATCAAACCACAGCCTTGCTTGTTTCCTTCCCCAATTTTTCCAACGAAGTAGAGTATTGTCTACATTTTCTGACTATTCAGACATTTACATTTTTCTCAACAACACTAAAGAATTTAGAACATCAGAACAGTTGTTTCTTTCTCTGGCCCAACTTTAGGGAAGTCAGTTTCCAAAGTTACCTTGTCAAAATGGTTAAGCGATTGTATTACTTATAAGAAGAATTTCAAGTTACTTGCGTCAGTGAGAGCGCATTCCACCGGGTCAGTGGCCACTTCAGCTGTTTTCCATTCCACGGCTTCCATGAATGAAATATGGGCAGCAGCAATGTGGGCTGCTCCACATACCTTTTATCATTCATTGCAAATTAGAGCTGGATCTCCAGGGGTAGAGCTTCCTTTGGTTTTATCCTTCCATAGGGCCACCTGGGATCTAAAGTAGCTGGGAACTGTGTCCTAGCAGTTGACAACATCAGATAAAAAGTTCTGTCTTACCATAACGTTCCATCTGTGTTGTCGATCTTCATCTGTTCTTGGCATCCCAACTTCCTTCTCCCACCTGTTAATTCCTGGAGGAGTGAACTCTGGTCCTGTGTGCATTGTTAGGGTTCACCTTGGACATGGCTTCTTCATATGGGCTCATGCGTCGTCTGGCTTTCTACAAGTCTGCAAACTCTATCTGAGGTAAATGGGAGAGGCGCATTGTGGATAGACTTAGTTTGAGAGATTTTTGGTTGACACGAATGGCCGGACTGGTTCCAAGGATCGAAACGGACACCCAACAGCCGAGAACAGATGAAGATTGACAATACAGATGGAATGTTATGGTAAGACATAACCCACCACCACACACTGCAGTTTTTGTATGAATAAGGCCCCCCCCATCTATTATGAATCACTGGCTTTTTAACCACTTCAGAACAATTTGATTAAAAAAATGTACCCTCCCAACTCATGTCTAATCCACTGCTGTGATTAGACCTTGGATTATAGGCCAGTGAGAGAGCTTCTGGTGCTCATTATGGTCAGATCAATAACCAGTGCAATTTGGTGGCATATTGTGACAGATGAGAGTTGGAAGACTAACCATTACCTTTGCTTTGCATTTTGAATGAGAGAACATGGCCAGAAAGACATCCCCACCAATTTCTGTTTGTTTCTAAAACCAGTACAGGTAGGTCCAAAATGACCTAGGCACTGAAATGGATAGGAGGTTGTAAAAGGCAGGTGTGTGGGAATTTGGTGCCATGGCTATGTTTTACAGGCTTTCCAAGGCTGCCAGTAGTGCTGTGGGTCTCCCTTCAGCTCTGGCATGTATGTTTGACTATCTAGAACCAGCAAGTCGGACTCATTTTTTGACTACATGCTTTTTGATGTGATCTTTGCTGCTGGTAAGGGAGTGATCACACCTCCCAAGTTTCCTAAAGACAAGGCCTGAGGGATGTTCCAAAAGCAAGTCCTTGTATGCATTCCTTATATTTTTGCCCTTTTTCAAAACTCTAATTTCAGTCAAATTACTGTGTGCCATGGTCAGCCAATGCCAGACATTTTTATATTTATTCAGAAAATACATGCTGTTGCAAAGCATGGTGTTCAGTTAACTTTTAAGTAAATTGCAATAATTTAAAATTGTTATTTTTTGGCCTTTGTACCACTATTTTTGGATTAGTGTAATTCTTGAGCAAAGTTGTTGAGAGACAAGTTAATTGCGCACTTTTATAGAAATTTGGGTTGTGACATGTTAAAGCATGTGCTTTGCACAGTTTTGTTTGCTTCTGGTTTGAAATGCAGAGACGTTGGATACCAGTTTATTCTAGCAGTTGTCAGAACAGAGCAATGCAACACTATCTGTGGTAACAGCAATTCTTCAATTTTCCAGTTTACGGTCAGAGTATGTATTTACTATTGGGTAGGACCTCTACAGACAGTGTAATAGAATAACTCTGGTCTTTTAAGAGATGTAATTATGCCCTTCTGTTTTTTAGAAACCATGGATTTTTTGCAAACCATTCTCACAAGCTCAGACCTTACTATAAGGAACTACTGAGTTTGTAGACCACTGGCTATCCTTCTGTGTAGGTAATACTGGTGACGTCTTTGAAGACCTTGATTCTGTGCCACATGCTTCTAAGAAGCTGGACAGGTTTACAGAATGTTTGACTCGCATAAAGCACCTTTACAAAAATCCCAAGGCTGACCTGTTTGTAGTCTGTACTGAATCCACAAATGTACCTAAGGGGCCAACTAGACATCCCCTACTAATGATGGGAAAAGTAGACTACTAGACTGAGGGGGGTGGGACTTGTATCTCTACCACCCTTTCTATGAGAGCTTTGAACTTGCCAATTCCATGTGCTATAGTAACTTTAATATCTACAGGACAAAATTCGGTCTAAGGTGGAACCCTGTAGTGGATAGAACCTGATCACTGGAAATTCTGGAGACAGCAAACAAAGCTTTTACAGGTCTCCCAACACTCCCTGAAGCATGGTTATGATGCCTTGGCTGCATTACACAGAGCAGCTGCCACAGATTCTGTCATCCGCAGGCATGCATGGCTCAAGACTCTGCCTCTGTCAGATCAGGTCAAGGCTGAACTACTGAATGCTTCGTTAGATGCAAACATTTCCTTTTTGAACCTCCAACGGAAACAGTTTTCAAGAAACTGGATAAGCATGGAAGGCAAATACAATTCCTTCTGTTTTTGTCTCCAACACCAAAGTGCAGTAGGAATTGCCTCAAACCTTTGTCTCCCCCTCCAGACAAGACAAGGGCATGCCCTCCCCATGGCAAGACATTTGTACATTCCAGGGGATTGCAACCAGAAAAATTGCACAGAACAGGGTACTTCAAAGAGCCCACACAACACTGAGACCAACCGTGACTAACTTCAACTTCAGCCCCCAGTACCTCTAGATGCCGTTCCCTCCAAGCCTCTGGCTGGAAGGACTCTACTTCCTAAATCAAAAGCAAACCATCACCAGGGAGCAGTGGGTTCTCCGCATCATAGAAGGGGGTTGTACTACATCCATTTAAGAGGAATCCCACCCTTGGGCATCCCAAAACCACCAAAGGAATAGCAGAACCTCTTAACCACCTGTCCCCAGGGGAAGTACTTCACCAATTCTCCATTCAGCTTGTTCTCCAGCTCAGGAGGGGAAAGTCTTCTAATAAAGGATCTTTCTATTTCCAAAAAAGGACACCTGGAAGCCCATTGTGGCACTTCATAGGTACATAGGTTGGTACTAGGCTATCGGCCCTAAGGCCTATGCAAGCCTAGCCATAACAATTCCCTGGAAATTTCTTCACACAATATTTACTTCTCTGGGCCCCTGTCTGACATGATCCCCGGGGTGAATTTCCTATCTCCCATCCAATCATCAAGGTTCCTTTTGAAGAGGGCCAATGAGGCGCTCTGCTTGACATGTATGGGCAGTCTATTCCAGAGTATGGGGAGTCTCTGGGTCAGGAACCTATCCCTCCAGCATGTTTTGTTCATTGTGATAAGGTTTAGATCCTTGGAGCGTGTGGCTCTGAGGGATTGGGATTTCTTTGTGGAGCATGTCCAACAGCTCAGGGTTTGACCTGACCTTGTATGTTAAGCAGAGATTGCCTCTGAGTAGACGATATACCACAGAGTATAGCTGGAGTTTTTTTAGATGGTCAGCATATGGCATCTGCTTTAGGCCTGTGATTCTTTTAGTGAGGTATTTCTGTGGCCTTTCCAGCTGTTGCAGATGTCTTGAGGTACATACCAAATGGGGCATTATACTCCTATAATGGGTCTGAGAGATGAGTACAGTGGGACAGTGACCTCCTTTTTTCTGGATGAAAAACCCTTGGTGATGAGGTGTGCCACATAGGATTTCCGGACTGTTGTGGCGATGTGGTTATCGAAAGTGAGACCACTGTCCACTTGTGTCCCCAAGTCTCTCATCACACTTTCGGTGTTTAGTGTCCTGCCACCTATGTGATAGTTCATGGGTACATGTTTTTTTTCCAAAGGGGATAACTGTACATTTCTTGGCATTAAGCTTGAGCCCATGGCTCTGGCACCAGGCATCTGTTTCTGTAAGGCCATTTTGTAGAATATCCACATCATTTGGGGATTCAATAATGGCTCCCAGTTTGCAGTCATCTGCAAACTTTGTTAGCCAGAGTCCTAGTGTTGGCCTGTACTTCAGAGAAGTAGATGCCAAACGAGTGGTCCCAGGACTGAACCCTGAGGTACTCCACTTGTCTGGTGCTGGATTTGGAGTCTGCTACTTTTACAGTCTGGGTTTTGTCAGTAAGCCAGTTGGCAACCCATCGAGTGACGTAGGGATTTATGCCCAGCTTAGTAAGTTTATCTATGATTCCAGAGTGGGGGATGGTGTCGAAGGCCTTGGCGAGGTCCAGATAGGCTGTGTGGACCGCCTTACCCTCGTCCACAGCTCTGGCGACTGATTCAAAAGTCAGATTCAGGAGACAAGATCAGCCCTTCACAAACCCAAACTGGGTGGGGTCCAGTGTTTGAAGGTTGCCAATGTCTTGGTTTATAACTTCCATGATAATGCGTTCTATGCCCTTGCAGATCAGGCTTGTCAGACTGATGGGACGGTAGTTCCCGGGATCCAAGGCAGATCCTCCCTTGTGGAGCGGGATAACTGTAGCTGTGTGCCACTCAGTGGGTACGAAGCCTGAGGTGAGGCTATGATTAAACATGACACTTGGGTGGGGTGCCAGGTCATTTTGTAGTTCATGTAGTACACAGCCTGGGATGTAATCTGGTCCCATGGATGCTGTATTCTTAGCTTTGGAGAGTGCTGTTTCTACCTGTGTGGCTGTGATTATCGGAATTTGGCAATCTTTTGGTATTGAGATGAGCCCTTTAGGGGGTGAGAGGGGGTGAAGTTGGCACTAAATCGATCTGCCAGGATACTGGCAATATCCTTGGGATCAGTATATTTAATGCCATTCTGTTGTAGCTCCGAGCAGATCTGAGCATTGCCATTTAGATTCTTGACATAACTATAGAATGCCTTGTGGTTGTCTATGGAATCTTTTTGGCAATTTTATTTTCGTAACTAGCTTTTGAGGATTTTGAGGGATCTCAGCTTCTTACTGAGGCTGGTGAGGGAGTTTTTTTGCATCCTGGGATTTTCCTCTTTTCTGCAACAGTTTCTTCCTTTTGTATAGGGGACCACCAGATTGGCTTTCTTTTTTTGGAGAAGAGCATCTTGGTTCTGTTTGGGATGGCACGATTCATGCACGAGTGGATGTGCTCATACAGTGCCTTAGTGTAGGATTCTGCAGTCGAACTTCCAGATCCCGTCTGCGTGTGTGTTCAGAAGTTTGTCAATTCTGACTTCAGTAGCATGAAGTTGGCTTTGGAGATTTTTTTTAAGGAGGTTTCCTTACTGGGGGGTGGGGGTGGGATGTGGATGTCAAGGGTGATTTGCTTATGGTCAGACCTGACCAATGAGGGGGTGACCACTGGTGTGGAGCATCTAGCTCCCATGTTGGTAATGACCAGGTCTAGGATATTGGAGCCCCTAGTGGGACAATGGATTAGTTGATCCAGGGCGTTGAAATTTATGAATTCCAAGAACCGTTGGGAAAAGGAGTTTGTACCGGGTAGTTTTCCTAGTTAATGGCAGGGTAGTTGAAATTGCCCAGTATTAGGGTGTTTGGTTGTATCTTAATATTTTCCAGTATGTTTAGGAAGGTGTAGTGAGAATCTTGGTGTATGGTGGGGGGTCTGTAGCAAGCTACAGTTTGGATTGCAGTCTTACCTAGTGTTAGTTGCACCTGGAAAATTTCAGATGCATTGTGTTGGGCAACTAGCCTGGAGGTGTGAATATCCTTGGTGAATATCGACACTCCTCCACCTTTAGTGTTTCGGTCTTGGTTTTGTGGCCGAAAAGTGTGGTAAGAATTGTAGCCTGGTATTGCAGGGTTGCTCTCTGGAGCCTTGAACCAGGTCTCAGTCACTGCACAGATATCGATGTTCTCCATTTTAGGAGTCCCTCGAGAGAGTGCATTTTGAGGTTTAGACTTCTAGCATTGAGTAGCATTACCTTCAGATTTTGCATGCTTGTATCTGTTACAGTGGTGGTTTTATCCTTTGAACCTTGCCTAAAAAAGGCACTATAGGGATGGCAAGAGCTTTAGCCAGTAACCTGAATCCCAGGGGTGACAGGTGCAAACCATCTCTGGCAAAGCATCGTGGTTTGTCGATCATGTCTTCCAGGCAGACAGATACTGGATCCCCTTTGAATGACACCAGAAGCTTAGCCAATTGCTGAAGTCAATCATTTTGTCCTTATACTGTGGTATAATTCTGGGCGAAGGCAGGATGCTACTCGGGGCTAGGGTCATACCTGCCTGGGCCACATGATCCAAAAGCTCTTCCATGTCTCCATGTAGTCCAGGGAGGTACGTCTCAAGTCATTCACTCCAGCATGGACAATAACAGAGCCGTGTTGTGGAGTGACGAGTGCATGCGTTATGTGGCGGATCCTGGCACCCGACAGGCAGCTGACTGTAATTTTCTCCTTGTTCAGCCTCAGATCTAACGTTGATCAAAAGTCCCGAAATTCCAAAATTATTTCCTGTGATATTTCAACATGCCTTCATGGCCACCCTAGACCTGAAGGACACTAATCTCCATGTCCCCATAGAAGACAGTCTCAGAAAATACCAAAGATTGTAGCAGCAGGCTGCCACTTCCAGGTCTTTGCTTTACCATTTGGGCTGTCCATCATTCCCAGAGCCTTCACAAAATGCTTAGATTTGTCATTTTCATCTGTTTCTCAACCCTGCGGGTCTCTGATCCAACTTGGCCACTTCCCAAGATTCAGATTTGAAGCACGAGTGCCGCCTAGCCTACCCACAATGCCTCATTATCCCAGACTCCTCAGATGTTTGACGCAAGACGATTTAAGCATCGAGCTGTAGTCTCTTCAGAGCTCTTCTGGTGTTCTTGAGTATTTAAAACCAAGTCAATTCAGTGACCTTCTTTTAGAGAGCTTTTAGCATAGTTTTAATTAGAGTTTATTCGGGTTTCTGTCTGACATAACTTTCTATGTCCTTCTATTCCTATGTTGCAGTATTCATACTGTGGGATTTCCCGCTTCAGGCAACCCGACGTCTGCTCTATACAAAAGCTTTTTCCTGGCTGCTGTAGGCTTGTGGGACATCACACGCAGGGCCATAAACCAGGGACCGTAAGTGTGACGTCTGCACGCACAGACCTCAGAACTTTTCAGCCTCAGACGACTAACTTCAACCATTTTGCTCCTACGACCGAAGACTTCAAAAGATAAGTACCCCGTTGAGGTTTTTTCTCTCTTGTGTACTCTTGAGCTTGGTTGATCTAGGTTTCCTTTTTAGCTGATGTCTGAGAAAAAGAGCAAATGTAATTGCGGGCATCAGATACCGCACAAAGACTCTCCTGATCGGTGTGTGTTTTGCTTGGGTAAGGAGCACAACTACAAGGCCTGCTCCATTTGCCAGTCTTTCGTGCCAAAAACCCTACACAGTCATTTGGCCACAATAAATTTGTATTTAGAGAATCAACTTTTGAAACTCCTTGCTCTCAGGATGGATCTCGAGTTGGCCGCCCAATCCGAACAACCGAGGAAGGAGGACCAGGTTTCCAGGCCTTCTCCCAATTCCGCCCCGCCATTGGATGTACCTCTGACTACCGATGTAGGGGCCGAGGGACACCCGATTACTCTGTCAGCTTCGATGCTTCCTCTGGAAGAGGCAATTACTTCAGCCACAGAGAGCATGTCCGCGGAGTCTATCTGGACAGTGGCCACAACCGATGTAGAGTGGGAATCATTAGTTGGTTAGCTAACCGAGATTTCTCCTGCTCCAGCCCTGGCCTCTGAACCTAGCCCTTACCCCTAAGCCAACACCAACAAAGAAACAAAACAATTGAGCCCTACGCCTCAAGGAACTCAAGACTGGCAGTTGTCTACCAATTCCTTAATGCAGACCTTTATGGCCCTTGGGCCCACAGGCCCTGCTCCTACCAACATTCCTGTGCTGAGCCCCAGGCCAACCTCTGCTTCCTCCCTTCCTTTACTCAACAGGAAGAAGAACCATAACAGTACTACTCTTCTGAGGAGTCAGTTTCCTGTGCGTCTCAAATTGCTTCACATGTGAATTATTCCCCAGATGAAGACTCCATTGAGAGAGATTCTGCCACCAGAGGATATTACCTTTGGGGAAACTATTTCAAAAATGAAAGAGTACTTTCAAGTGGGATACTACCTTTGTCAGATACCCAGAAAAGATACTTTGAACTTTTGCAACTTGAGTCTCCCTCTCCTTCAGCTAGTCCTGTGCTTCCAGCCTTTCTGGATGCTTTTATATTGGTCTCCCAGAATCCAGACTCTCAACCTCCTGCCCCTAAAAGGCCGGATAGGTTTTACAAAGTGCCTGATGACCAGACCTCCCCTTGCAGACCCAGCACTTATTGCTGTGTCCCCAGACAGGCAGTCTAGGCAGTTGCCTTCTGCTTCACTTTGGGCAACAAATAAGAACAGCATAACCATGGACAGAGTGGGTAAGAAGGTCTACACTTCCTCTACCCTGGCCTTCAGGGCGATCAGTTACCAAATCCACATGGTTAAGTACACCCTGGACCTAGTCTCCCAAGCTTCCACCTTGCTGGCTTCTATCCCAGACTGTCCAACCAAATCTGACCTTGCATCAAAACTGTCTCTTGCTACACAAGTAGCCAGACACACTATTAGGTGCAGTTATGATGCAGCAGAGGCCTTAGCCAGATCTGCTGCCTCCATCTGCTTTGCGTAGCTATTCCTGGCTTCGCCTACAACCTCTGCCAGAGTATTTTAAATCCAAAATTATGGCTGCTCCACTGGACCACAACCTTTTATTTGGGAAAAATTCAGAAGAACTTTTCAAAAACTTACAAGAGAAAAGCAGAGAGCTGCAAGATGAGCATTTGCTGGTGCCCCCCTTCCATAGATATTACAGGAACTGTCCAGCTAAAACTTCCTTTGTCAGAAAGACTTCATCAGCATTGCGTCCTTCCTCCTCTAGGCCTCGTAGGGGATCCAGGAGACTGCCTTACTCCAAACCCCCCAAATCTCAGCCCCCAGTCAAGCAGCCCTTTCCAGACGGAGGGGGCCTCCACTTCAGAATGAATGTCTTCCTCAACTGCCTCTGTCTGCACTCCTTACCCACTGCCTCTCCTTCTGGAAAACCATCACCTCAGATCTTTGGGTTCTTCCCATCATCCAAAAAAGATATTTTCTATCCCAGAAGACAAAACCAAAAAGCATTCCTTTTCCCCCAGAAAATCAGCTTTATCTATTCCCTTTCATATTGAAAGAACTCCTGACGCTAGGAACCATAGAACCAGTTCCCTCAGGACAAGGCTTGTATTCCCATCTATTCTTGGTTCCCAATAAGAATGACCTTTGGAGGTCAATCCTGGATTTATCTTGGGTCTATATTAGATAATATAACTTTCAAAGGTTCGACTGTCATATGGTCAACACCATATGATCGAACTTTTAAACGTTCGAAAATCTAATTAAAAAAATTGAACTACACAACCTACCTGAATGTTTTAAGTGGAGGGCAAGCCCCCCTGCACCCCCTGCTCTTTAAATAGACCAACTCCAAGATCTCGGTACAGTGCAGAAAAAAAGATCTTCCCATTCCGCGCTGTACGGAGATCTCAGTTAAAACGTTCAAACTTTCAAAAATTCTATCATGTGGTGTCGACCATATGACAGTTGAATGTTTGAAAGTTCAGTCATCCAATATAGACCCATTTATCCTATCTGAACCTTTTCCTAAAGGTTCCCTCCTTCAGGATGCTCTCCCTTCAAACTATGAAAAAGCAACGCATCATTGTCAGAGAAATGACTGCAGTCTTGCTGGCTCTAAAAGCCTTCCTTCCCATCTTGCAACCATGGCTGCTCCACATTGTGGCAGACACCACAACTGTCATGTGGTACCTCAACAAACAAGGAGGGACAAAGACATACCAGTTATGCCGGATAACACTGCAAATCTGGGGATTTGGCAGCCAATCATAGCCTTTTCCTGCAGGCCTCCTACATCCCCTCTCAGGAAAACAAACAAATGGACTTAGCAGAACATCCTCTCAACAACATAAATGGATGTTGCACAGGGAAACCTTCTTGGACATCCTCTACCAGTGGGGCACACCAAGTGGATTTGTTTGTCTCCTCCCAGAACAGACAACTAAACAAATACTGCACCAGGGGTCACACTTCACTAGCCTGGAGAGTGAATGCCTTCAGTTTTCCATGGAAGGGAAAGTTCCTGTATGCCTTTCCTCTAATGCAAAAGGTCCTTCTGCAAATCAAGAGGGACCAACTGGGGACTCTCTATTGGTCAAGGCAGCACTGGTTCTCCCTTATTCATTAGCCAAGGGCAATCACCACAAGTTACCCCACAAGGTGGACCTACTAACAACAAAAGGGATTTCTCATTCGCCCCCATTTGCTTTTGCTGCAGTTAACTCTTTGGGTGATCAACTTCTGATCCCTTTCAGACATTACTTGGAGTACGTGCTCTCAGTTTTTCCTATTAGTTGGTTTCCTGGCCTCCCTCAGGACTATTTTGTCTAAATGGCAGAGGTTCTCAGTGGTCCCTTAAGGACATGGACCCTTTTCAGGCTGACCTCTCGCTTGTCCTTGGCTATATATGTGAGCTCATTAGGGAAGGACTAGCATATTCTTCAGTGCCTTTACAGCCACCACTGCTTTCCAGACTGGATGATAAACATTTCCTGAGTGGGGTCTTGCACATCACACCACTAAGAAAACCCATCCCTCCTCCCTGGGACCTCAATTTTGTGCTGGGAAAACTCACCTTACCTCCTTTTGAGCTAGCCAGCACAGCTTCTCTACAAATGTGCACATGGAAAACCATTCTTTTAGTGGCCGTTGCCTCTGCTAGAAGAGTGTCAAGACTTCATGGCCTGTCCTCTGTGCACAAACCCTTCCTTCATGCCCAAAGTGGTGAATGAACTGTTCTTAAACCAGTCCATTAACTTGCCTACCTTCTTTCCCCCTCCAAATATCGCAGAGAGGATCCTTCATTCCCTAGATGTGCACAGACATCTGAGATTCTACTTAGACAAAACCAAGTCCTTCAGAAAATCTGACCAACTCATCTCCTTCCACCCCAGGGTTCTGGGTAAGGCAGTCTCCAAACAAGCCATTTCCTGCTGGATCAGGAAATCCATTCTCTTCTGCTACTCACATCATGGCAAACAATGGCCTCAAGGAGTTGGGGCTCACTCCACTAGAGACATGGCTACCTCCAAGGCCTATATTAGAGGGCTGGACACAGCCCCCATAATGGAAGCAGCTACCTGGTCTACATTTCACACAGTCACAAAACACTTCAACTAGAATAGTTCCCCAGGGCCAGAGCAGGATTTGAAAGGGCAATCCTGCAGGGATTCTTGGAATCCTCTACCTGTGCCCCCTCCCTTCACTCCTTATAGCTGTGGTACTCGCCCACAGTATGAATACTGCAACATAGGAATAGAAGGACATAGAATAGTTGTGTAAAATCTTACCATAACTATCGATATCCTTCTCTTCCATGTTGCAGTATTCCTTCCCACCCTCCATACCCCCTCTCTACTGGATGGTTGGTCTTTGACCTCTGTATCCACTCCCTACAGGCTAATCTGTACAGCCAGCCCTTCGGGGACATTTGCTCCTTAGCCTCAACTGGTTCTTTTGTACACCTTATCCTGGGCTTCAAGTTCTGAGGTCTGTGCGTGCAGACGTCACATTTATGGTCCCTGGCTTATGGCCCTGTGTGTGACATCCCACGCACCTACAGTAGCCAGGCTTAAGCTTTTGTGTAGGAACTAATGTTGAGTTGCCTGAGGCGGGAAACCCCACAGTATGAATACTGCAACATGGAAGAGGCCTTCCTGAGAACACTGGAAAATATGAAGGTCTCTCCAAACACCATTATATTGGGCGACTTCAACTACCCAAACATAGACTGGGAGCATTACTCTAGCTCCAACACCCTAGCCCAAAGGTTCCTAGAATTTATAAACTCAAATGCTATGTAACAACTTGTTACCACTCCCACAAGAGGGGAAAACATACTGGACCTGATCATCACCAACATGGGGGGACTCTGCTCCAGACCAGAAGTGTATCCCTCACTGGTAAGATCAGACCATAAACAAATCTCACTGGATATTCACATCCCGACCCCACCCCCTGCCCAGAAAACCACAGTGAAAAACTTCTCTAAAGCAAATTTCACACTCCTCAAAACTGAGGTGGAATCCTTCAAAGCCCCCGGGCCTGTGAAAAATACAGCCCAGACTGCAGAATCCTTTATAAACGCATTCTATGAACACCTTCAGGAATGCATGGATCATGCGATCCCAAATAAAACCAAGACCCAATCCTCCAAAGGCAGACGTTCTGTCTGGTGGACCCCAGCCATAAACAAACTATACAATAGAAGGAGGAAGCTACTAAATGATAGAGCAAAATCCCAAAAAGGGAAGGCATCACTGATCAGTATTAGCAAAAAAACTACGGGCACACATAAAATTGTCTAAGGCCAGCTTCGAGAGAAAAATTGCACAGGACACTAAGGATAATCACAAGGCTTTCTTTAGTTATGTTAGGAACCTGGGTGGTAATCCCCAGATATGCTCAGAATTAGTCAAAAATGACAAAAAATACACCGAACCCACAGGCATTGCCACCATCCTAGCTGACCAGTTCAGCGCAAACTTCTCCCCCCCCCCCCCACCAAAAGGGCAAATATCTATCCCCGCAGAGTGCTGCCCCCCTGACATCTCAGATGCTCAGGTAAGAGCCGCCCTCTCCGAAGCAAAAAACACAGCATCAATGGGACCAGATGGTGTCCCGGGCTGCGTCCTACATGAACTCCAAGAGCAGCTAAACACAAACATAAAACTACTGTTCAGTCTCAGCCTTACTACAGGATATGTGCCCAAAGAGTGGCGTACAGCAACAGTGGTCCCTCTCCATAAAGGTGGTGCCTCAACGGATCCTGGAAACTATCGCCCCATAAGCCTGACTAGCTTGGTCTGCAAAGCTATGGAAAGGATCATCATGGACCTCATAAATAAAGATATTGGGGACCTACAAACACTGGATCCTACCCAGTTCGGCTTTAAGGGCAGATCCTGCCTCTTAAACCTGGTTGATTTCTTTGAAACAGTCACCAAGGCCATTGACGAGGGGAAGGTGGTCCACACAGCCTACCTGGACCTCGCAAAAGCCTTCGATACAATACCCCACTCGGGCATTATAGATAAGCTCACCAGCTTAAATATAAACCCCTATGTCACTAGATGGATTGCAAACTGGCTCAAGGACAGAACCCACATGGTTAGAATTGCTGGAGCCATGTCAGACTCCAAACCAGTTACAAGTGGTGTCCCACAAGGCTCAGTCCTGGGACCTCTCTTGTTCGGTATATATTTCTCGGAGGTACAGGCCAACACGGAAGGACTGTGGCTGACCAAGTTCGCAGATTACTGCAAACTGGGCGCCATAATCGACTCTCCAGTCGACACAAGCATCCTCCAAAAGGGCCTCATAGAAACAGACAACTGGTGCCAGAGCCATGACCTCAAGCTAAACGCCAAAAAGTATATAGTCATCCCCTTTGGCAAAAAAAGTGCCCACAAATTACCACATAGGTGGTAATCCATTAAGTACAGAAGAAGTAATTAGGGACCTGGGGACCCAAGTTGATAGCAATCTCTCATTTGACAACCACGTGGCCAAAGTGGTTAGAAAAACATTTTATATAGCCCACCTAATCATGAAGGGATTCACATCTAGATCAGGGGAGGTCATCGTGCCTCTTTAATCATCCCTCATCAGGCCCATAATTGAGTACAATGCCCCTTTTGGGATGTACCTTACCAGACACCTGCAGCAACTGGAAAGACCCCAAAAGTTACCTCACCAAGAGGATCAAAGGGCTCAAACAGATGCCATATGCTGCCCGGTTAAAGAAACTCCAGCTCTACTCAGGCGATCTGTGCCTGACGTATAAAGCCATGTCCAACCCGGAATTAATGGACATGCTGCACCTCAGAAAATCCAAATCCTATCGAGCTTACGCGCTCGAGAGACTTGAACCTCAGCACTGAAATAAATAGGACATGCTGGAGGGACAGATTCATAACCCAGAGGCTCCCTTCACTCTGGAATAAAATCCCAGTCCAGGTTAGGCAGAGTCCCTCATTGACTCTCTTCAAGAGTAATCTTGAGTGGATGGGAGATCGTAGGTTTACCCCGGGTATCACTTCTGTGTCACTGTTAGACAGAGGCACAGTATACTAACCTCGAAAAAGGGCATAGCAAAATAAATTTAAAATGTGTGGCGAAAGCCGAACACATTCTGGCTAGGCTTATAAATGCCCTAGGGCAGATAGCCTAGTATAAACCTATGAACCATGAACCTATGGTTATGGTAAGATTTTACACAACTATTCTTTCTCACTGTCTCGCTCTCCTTTTCTTGGTTGTGGCTAATCCTAAGTCTGATACTAGATCAGACAAACCTTTAGGTTTTAAAAAATGCACTTCCTGTGGGCAGAAGATACATTGTCTGATGCCCACAGGGAGTGCGTGCACTGTTTAGGTCCTGCTCACCTAGACTGTTCTTGTACTGTGTGTGAGGGCTTCCATCCGTGTGCTCTCGTGGATCAGATGAACAAACTCATCCTCAAAGGTTTGCTTCCTTCGTCTTCTGTTTTTGCTGTTCCCTCCACCCTCAGGGGCTCAAACCCCTTCCAGGAAACATAAGGAGACCCGGGAAGCCAGAAAATGCTCCCCGTATAACTCTTCCTCTGCCTCAGAACCTACTCTTCCTCTGCCTCAGAACCTACTAGGAAAGTGCCAAAATCTTCAGATCCAAAGTTCTCTGAACTGACCTTTTCGACTCTACATAGTCATCTGCATCATGCTCCACTTACCAGTTCTGAGCAGAGTGTCAGGACAGAGATCCCCCCTTCTCCTGGAGGTCTCCTGTAGAAAAACATCCAGACCACCCTCCGCATCCCCTACACCAGGTCCTCTTGTAGCTTATCAGAGAACAACATGGATAAGTTGAGGCAATTTCTCCAGACATAGATTCAGATGGGGGTTTTGCCAACTCTGTTCCCTATAGAGCTGTGAGCAGACTTCCCTTTTCTTCCATGTAGCTTCTTCTGTGATCTGACCTTTGGCTTTGGAGCCTTTGGGTACTTTGGTCCCAAGAACTGAGATGTTGAAGCAGATATCACTTCATCTCAGACAAGCCTCCCTGACGCACACTGTGCTGACTGTGTTGGAGTCTCAGGCTCGACATAATCCGAGGGGGTTTACCTCTACTCTGAAGTTTTTGAAGCAGTCATTCACCCTCAGAGATTTGGCTTTCGACACCTTGGCTCTGACTCCTATTTTTGGTGCTGAGGGTTGCAGGTGCTCTGGAGATGTCTGCTCCAATAGCTTTGGCTCCAGAGGGACTACTCGTGTACTTGTCTCTCTACCTTCAAAGTGCGGGAGAGGGTTCTCTCCCATAGTAGGAGATCCTCTGTTCTTATTACTCCAGAACAGCTTCCCACCCCCAATGGAGTCTGAGGCCTCATCTACCACGGGGACAGCCAGCCCTAGGAAGCCTCCAAACCCCTTCCAAGAGTGGAACCCCATCTTTCTTTCCACGCTTCCCTGGGGCATCCCACTGAGGAGGTTCCTCTGAAGAGACTTTGTAAAAGGAGGAGTCTGGGAATCTATCACTACTGACACTGATTTTTTGAGGAAGGGGAGGGGTCCCCAAGATCTCCACCTGATGTTTCCTTTGTGGACATCTTAATGATACTCCACTAAAGAGGTGGTTAGTCTACCCAAAACCCCACCCCTGAGAAAATTGTGCTTTTGGAGGCTTTTGTATCTGGCCCATCTACATCCTGGGTATCCCCTCTGCAGATGCTCTTATTGACCTAGTATCTACCAGGGCACGGAAGGAGACAGACACTGTGTGGAGCCCATTCTGAAGAGGGTCAATGAAATTCTTAGTGCACCAACAGGACACATTGGACAAAAGGAATTCCAGTAGATGCCATGGTGGTTGTGGCAGCCACTAAGAAGCAGCTGGCTCAATAAGCTCCACTGTCAATCCCCCTAACAAAGAATCTAGGGCTATGGACAGGTTTGGCAAGAGAGTTTACACTTTGGCTACCTTCAGCTTACAAGGGTTATTTATCCCACTTTACTAGGCTACAGAGGGACCTCATCAAAGAACTCTCTAGCTCTACCCCGGAGTCCATGTGTGCTGAGGAACAGAAGACATTTTCTTCCAGAATGGCCACACTCCAATCGACATCCAGTGTGTCAGAGGTTTATTTCCCATGCTACAGGGGGCGCCTCTAGGGCTGCAGGTTTGGGCATTGCAGTTAGCCGTCACACCTGGAGGCAGCTGTTTGACTTTGCGGAACCTTTCAAGGTGTCATCTGTCAGTGCACCTTTTGACAGATGATCTTTGTTTGGCCCCACAGTCAGGGAGACACTCCCATACTGAGAAAAATGGGGAAGACCTTGTCTGCCATCAGAATCTGTTCTGCTCCACGAAGATCCTTCAACAGGAACCAGTGTGTGGGGTGAAAATTGTTCAAGAAATCTCAAGTTCTTTTTCATGAATCTCAGGGAGACTTACCCTTCTGATTCTAGGGGAAACCGTTACAATGGGAACGGTCTCCCTCATAGAGGAGATCCGCAGAACTTGGGTTCTTGAGTTTCCTTCTGGGACAGACCCTTCCAGCATTCCTGAAAGGTTGCCTGACTGTCCTTCTCTGGAGCATGGACAACCATCACAAACAACGTGTTGGTGCTAAGGATCGTATCCAGAGGATACTTGTTTCCCTTTTTAGAAAACCCCAAACCACAGGCTCACCACCCGATGTTCCAATCGGAGGGAGACAGCAGCTCAAGAAATTTCAAAACTGCTGCAAAAGAAAATCTTCCCGGAGATCCCTCCTGACCAAATCAGATTGGTGATGTTCGTGTTACCCTGCTGCAGTCATCACACTTGGGTTATCCTGCTGTCAGGCAGTCCCGCAGTTGGCCCGAATTCCAAAGTCTTGGTCCGGCGTCGGTTGCTGTCGCTTCTTCCCTGACGTCAGTGCGCCATGGGTATACAAGAGGCATCCGATGCCATTTTCTTCAGTCTTTCTTGCCACGTGGTGCCCGAAGCAGAAGCAGTTCGCAAGTGCCGGTCGGCCGACACCTGAGATTTTCAAATCGAATTTCAGTCTGAAGTCTCCTTCAAAGCTAAGTACCCCGTTGGGGAATCTTTTCTTGCCTCAGTCCAATGTCAGCATTTCTTGTGGGAAGCAAATACCTCATAAGGACTTTCATTCTTATTGTATACCTTGCCTAGGCCCAGACCACGACGTCACTGGTTGTCTGTTTTGTGCTAGGTTCAGTAAGCGAGCTATAAAGCGACGCTTTGATTTCGCACGACACTACTTCAGTAGGAAATTTAATTACACTATGCCATCGGAGCAACCGACTACCGGCATGCATAAAAAACGCAAAGATAGACAGGCAGCCTAGATCCAAGCCAGACTCCGAGGCCTCGGCTGGGCTGGTCGCCGGTTCTCCGGTTTTCAGTGAGGCGCCTACACAGCCCCTGGCGACCACAGAATTGGAACCCCAGACCGCTTCGGATTCTCAAGCAGAGAGTTCTAGGCCGACACAGGCATTTTCTTTAGGCCCTACCGACAACATTGCAGAAGGAGAAGCCGGTGCTGTGGAAACACCTTCGGTTACAGAAGGTGTCTTCAGACAGACTACTCTCACCATAAAATCTTATGCTAAGCTTAAGACTCCTCTCAAACCAAAAAAGACTGCACTTTAGTCTCCAGTTCAAGGCCCCATGCCTAAGAAACAGATGCTTAAAATGGCTGAAGATTTGATTTCTTTAATCAGGGGTTGCCAACCCCCCCCCCCCCCCCAGACCAAAGGCCTAGACAGGAGGAGGATTATGCCTCCTCTGATCAAGTGTCTATTTCCTCAGGCTCCTCTGAGGAACAGGATTACTCCTTTCTCCCTTATGAAGATTCTGATGCTGAAGATTCCATTCCCTCAGCTTCTCCCCCTGAAGACTATTCCTTTGGGGAAACCTTGCATACCATGAGGGAACATTTCCACTGGGAAGGTCAGGATTACTCTGACTCAAAGAAAAGGCTCCGAGAGTTTCTTAACTCCCCCAGCACAGACCACTTGCTATCCTTCCAGTTTTAGACATTGTGGATGATGATTACTTAGAATCTAGTTTAAATCCAGATTCTCTGCCTCCTGCTCCAGCCAAACCAGATAGATATTATAGAGTGCCTGACTCTCACATATTCCTGTACAAAAGCCCTGTTGCTGACCCAGAGACAATCTCCCAGGGTCCCAAAGGGACTCCAGGGCACTAGATAGGTGGGGGAAGGTTTACACCTCAGCTACTCTAGCTATGAGAGCACTAAATTGTCAATTTCACATGCTGAAATACCAGCAATTCCTTTATTTCTCAAATAAAACAAAAGATGAGCACGCATCCTCAAGTCTGAATTCAAGGAAATGCAGGATCTGTTGCATGCAGCTGAACAGGTGGGCAAACATACTTTACAATGTGGTTTTGATTCCTTGGAAGCTTCTTGTAGAGCAGCTGTTACTGGGTCTGTTATACGTAGGCATGCTTGGTTAAAGGAATGGACTCTGCCTGATCATGTCAAAGCAACGTTACTAGATGCACCCTTACAGCAGGATGTCTTATTTGGGGTTAAAGCAGAAGAGGTTTTAAAGAAGATGGAGGATAAGGCAAAATCTATGCAGTCTGTCAAAGATTTCTTACAGGTACAACCCCCACGCTTCAGCAGAAATTGGCCAACAAAAAATTGGTCCTTTCCAGCTTCTGACAGACCACAGAGGGGTAAATACAGACGCCCAAGGGGCAGAGGACAAGCACAAATCCCTTACAAACCTCGCCAATGGGGCACTGCAACACAGAAGGGAGGAGAAGACGGATCCCAAACTACTAGAAGACAAACACAATGACTTGCACCTCAAACTGCCAAGCAAAACTCTCTTGGCAGCCCCCTTGGGAGGAAAATTAGCACTTTTTTCAGACAACTGGCGCATTGTCACAAAGGACAAATGGGTCCTAGACATTATCTCACAAGGATACAGATTCCATTTCCACACCTTGCCAAGGATAACAGGAATGCCAAACGTTCCACAAAATCAATGGGCAGAGGCTCAAAAACAAATTACAGCTCTCATAGACATGAGCCATTCAACTGGTACCTACACAGGAGCAAGGCCAAGGATTTTACTCAAGGCTCTTTCTAGTCCCCAGAAAGGACAATGCTTGGAGACCCATTCTGGACCTTTCAGTTCTAAACACCTTCTTGCAAGTACCCAAATTCAAGATGCTAACACTACAGCAGCTTCTTCCCATGCTGGGCAAGAAGGCTTGGCTAGTAATGTTGGACCTTAAGGAGGCATACCTGCATGTCCCTATCAGACAAAATTGCAGAAGATAACTCCGTTTCATTGCAGGTCCAACCCATTACCAATTCTCTGCACTGCCCTTTGGCTTATCTACTGCTCCCAGGGTCTTAGCAAAATGCCTGGCACCAGTAATTGCATACTGCAGACAGAGGAATTCAAATATACCCATACCTGGACGACTGCCTCATCCAAGCTGAAAGCAAGGACATTCTCTTACAACATCTGACCTTTGTAAAACACCTAAGTTGCCTAGGGTACACAGTAAACGAAAAGAAATCAAAACTAGTGCCCTCACAAAATGACATTCCTGGGTGCCAGCTTGAATACAATGGCCCAGATGGCTTATTTGATGCCAGACAAACTACAACTAACTCAATACTTCAGAATAATGGCAACAAAGACCCAACTC
>NC_056728.1:709346943-709410507 GCF_019279795.1 Protopterus annectens
GTTTGGATCCAGTCAAATATACACCCTCGCCCTTCAGAGCACACTCGCCTGGATCTTCAAAGACTCAAAATAACCTCATGGTTTATCAAATTCCAGTGATGACTTTGACATTTCCAGGATTTCATCACTTATCCGAAAAATTGATTTCCGCCCAGAAATCCTCTACCAGAAAAATCTACAAGAGTAAATTTAAGAGGTTTTCCATATGGGTTCAACAGAAACAGATCCTTTTACATCTCCCAATCCGAAAGTTATGGATTTCTTTGCTTCCCTTTTCCAAAGTGGAGCCAGCTACTCCACTGTAAAAGTTTAGTTAGCAACCACTTCTAATTTTCATATTTGAGAAAATCATATCTAGCCTCATCTAAACTTTGCAAAGCGTTCCTTAAATGTACCTTTTTGCTTTGCTTCCCTGTAAAGGATCCAACTCCCTTTTAGGACCTGACCATGACTTTAAGCTTTAGTCCTTCCTCCTTTTGAACCTGCTGCTAAAGTAGATTTGAAGTTTCTGTCATCTAAGACAGGTTTTCTGCTGGCTATCACTTCAGCAATTAGAGTTTCAGAACTGCAAGTCCTTTCTTCTAAATCTTATTTAATCTTCCACAAAGATAGAGCAACTTTGAATACCAACCTGTCCTTTTTGCCTAAAGTTGCTACAGAAAATATTAATCAAGCTGTTAACCCAAATGCAGTGACTGCAACAGTGAAACACGAAGATAAAGAAGGTTATCTGCCTGCAGGTAGCCCTCATCCGGCCTGAATACCAGAATCTTGGGATGCTGCGTCGGATGCTGTCCCTCCTTCCATGACGTCAGGTCGTCAGGGGTATAAAACATGCAGCCGACACCATTACTTCAGTCTTTCTTGCCGTGCGGTGCCCGAAGCAGAAGCAGTTTGCAAGTGCTGGCCGGCCGACTCCTGACATTTTCATTTTCGAGTTTCATAAGCGAAGTCTTCAAAAAAGCTAACTACCCCATTGGGGATAGTTTTTCTTGCTCTTAAACCGATGTCAGTAAAAGTTAACAATTGTATTACCTGTGGAAAGCAAACATCTCTCAAAGATTTTAATTCGTACTGCATTCCTTGCTTAGGCCCAGACCACGACGTCCCTCGCTGTTGGTTTTGTACCTTATTCAACCACCAAACTATTTGTCGTCTGGCTATTTTTGCAGAAAATTATTTTGGTAGTCTGTTTATCCAGAAATGGCTTCGGTAAGCCATCTGACTACCGATATTCTGAAGAAACGTAAAGGTAAGACAGAGACCGCATAGGTCCAAAACTGCCGACGCTTCTGTTAAGTTAATTTCCAGTTTGCCGATGCTCAGTGAGGCACTTGCAGCCTCTGATAACCACTACTTCAGATTTGCAGGCCTCTGCTGAGACCCTTTTGAAGTCCGGTATGCCGCGAGATGCTTCTTCGACTATGCAATCTGCAGATGTCTCTACCTTGGATGGGTCTGGAGCTGCTGTGCAGGCACCGGCTTCTGAGGGTGTGTTGAGGCCTACAGACTTGCATTTCAAACTGACTCCATCTTCAAGGCCTAAAACTCGACCCACGCCTAGAAAACAGATGTCCAAACCGCATGGTCAGGTCCATATGCCTAAAAAACAAATAAGAATGGCTGAAGACCTTATTACTTTAATTAGAAGTCAGCCTTCCCCCTTTGAGACCTAGAACTGATTTTCCTTCTGATCAGGATTCTGAAATTTATTTGTTCGGATTACCAGGATTTACCCTTGTATACCTATGAGGGTTCTGATGCAGAGGATTCCATTCCCTCTGCTTCCCCTCCAGGAGATTTTTCTTTTGGTGAAACCTTGCATTCTCTCTCAGGGAGCATTTCTGCTGGGAAAGCCAGGATTACTCAACTCCAAAAAGAGGCTTAGGGAATTCTTACTCCTCCTTCAACATAGGCCTTTAGTTATCCCTCCTGTTCTGGACATTGTAGATGATGCCTTCTTGGAATCTAGCCTGGCCCCAGACTCTCTACCTCCAGCTCCCAGAAAACCTGTCTGGTATTAGAGTACCTGACTCTCAAGTTTCTCTTCAAAAATCCTACTGTGGATCCAGAGACCATTTCCCAAGGACCAAAAGGCATTGAGGCTACTACTGCTAAAAACCCTACCCCTTCTGATAGAAATTCCAGGGCCTTGGACAGATGGGGTAAGAAGGTATACACTTCTGCTACTTTGGCCATTAGGGACTTAAACTGCCAGTTTCATATGTTAAAGTATCAACAACATATTATGGGACTTCGTAAACAGAAAATGATCTTGATTCCTGACTGTGCTGAACATAATTACAAGATTTAATGCATTCTGCTGAACAAGTTGGTAAACCTACTTTTCAGTGTGGTTTTGATTCTTTAGAAGCATCTTGCAGGGCTGCTGTCACTGGGTCTGTACTTAGAAGGCATGCTTGGCTTAAGGAGCAAAACTTGCCAGATCATGTTAAAGCTAAACTGGATGCTCCCTTAAACCAAGACTGCCTGTTTGGCAACAAAGCAGAAGTCGTCCTTAAAAAGATGGAGGTAGAAGCTAAATCTATGCAAACTGTTAACGATTTCCTGCAAGTACAGCCTCCCAGATTTAGTAGGCATTGGCCTTCTAAGAATTGGTCCTTTCCAGTCTCTTCCGGGCCTTCTCAGCCCAAACCCAGGAACAGCAGACCACCTAGGCTATAATCTCAAGGTACACACAAGCCTAAGTAGTGGGGTGGGCTCCCACTTCCAAAGCTGGAATTAGTAAGACTTCCCCCTATGGAAAAACGTCACAATAACTTAACCTTAACCCTTCCAAGCCCTGCTCAACTGCCTGCTCCCTTAGGGGGGAAGATCGCCCAGCATGCAAAATTGGGAAATCATTACCCAGGACAAATGAGTTTTAAATGTAATCTTCCAAGGATACAGATTCCAATTTCACACCTTGCCAACCCCAAATGGTTGGCCAGACCTACCCCGACAGCAGTCTCTCTCTCTTCTAAGTGTCAGGGTTATTCAACCTGTCCCAGCAGAAAAAAGGGGACAAGGTCTTTACTCTAGACTTTCCCTGGCTCCTGGCGTCCTATCCTGGACTTCTCTATTCTAAATATCTTTTTGGTAATCCCAAAATTCAAAATGCTAACACTTAAACAGCTGCTTCCTATGCTAAGCTAGGATGTCTGGTTGGCAACCTTAGACTTTAAGGGAGCTTACCTGCACATTCCAATAAGGGAATCGTGCAGGAAATACCTAAGCTTCAGAGCAGGCTCCATGCACTATCAGATATTCATCGTGCATACAGCTGCAGTCATAACAGATGGTTTTTCCTACTGTCAGGCGGGTCCTCGGTCGGCCGAATTCCAAGGTCTAGGTCCAGCGTCGGATGTCGTCGCTTCTTCCCTGACGTCAGTGCTACAGGGGTATAAAAGAACCAGCCGACGCCATTTTCTTCAGTCTTTCTTGCCGCGTGGTGCCCGAAGCAGAAGCAGTTCGCAAGTGCCGGTCGGCCAGCTTCTGAGATTACGAATATTTTTTCAACTCTTAAGACTTCTTGAAAGCCAAGTACTCCGTTGGGGAAACCTTTCTTGCCTCAGACCGATGTCAGACAAAGTTAATAATTGCATTTCATGTGGGAAGCAAATACCGCATAAGGATTTCCATTCCCTCTGTATTCCTTGCTTGGGCCCAGACCACGACGTCTCGGCCTGTCGTTTTTGTGCTACATTCAACAGACGCACTATTAAGCGTCGGGCGGAGTTCGCCCAACACTATTTTGGCAAAAAGTTTAATTACAACATGTCGTCGGATACTCCGACTCCAGTTTTGAGTAAACGATGCAAAGGTAAGGACCGGCATACGAGGTCCGCGACTTCTGACACCACGCTAAAGCTGACTACAGGGGCTCCGGTTCTCAGGTGCCTACGCAGCCCCTGACTACCGATGACACTTCATTAGTGGTGTCTTCTGTGCCCGAGGTCGCAGGCTCTTCGGCCCACACCCTGACTACAGATACCGAAGCCACTCTTGGCGGGGAAACTCAGAGTTCAGACGGGCCTGCCACCTCTCAAGGTGTCTTCAGGCCTTCTTCTTTTTCCATTAAGGCTTACACTAAATCTAAAGCAGCCATGCATTCAAAAAGACAAGCTCCACAGGGCCCCTCTCAAGGCCCCATGCCTAAAAAGCAGATGCTCAAAATGGATGAGGATTTGATTACTCTTATCAGGGGTTCTCAACCCCCCTCGGACAAAAGGCCCAGAGTGGAGGAAGAATACCCTTCCTCAGACCAGGCCTCCATTACTTCAGAACATTCTGAGGACCAGGAACATTCTTACTCCCCTTTCAAAGATTCTGATGCAGAGGAATCCATTCCCTCTGCCCCCCCCCCCCGAGGATTACTCTTTTGGGGAAACCTTGCATACCTTGAGGGAACACTTCCACTGGGAAGGCCAAGAGTACTCAGACTCCAAGAAAAGGCTCAGGGATTTCCTCTTGCTCCCTCAGCACAGGCCTCTGGCTATACCTCCTGTCTTATACATACTAGATGATGTGTATTCAGAGGCCAGCCTTAACCCAGATTCTTTACCTCCAGCTCCAGTCAAGCCTGACTGGTATTACCGGGTTCCTGATTCACACCAATTCCTATACAAAAGCCATGCGGCTGACCCAGAAACTATTTCACAGGGTCCCAAGGGAATTAAGGTCTCCATTGCCAAAAATCCATTACCTTCAGAGAGAGATTCCAGAGCTTTAGAAAGGTGGGGGAAAAAGGTATACACCTCGGCCACCTTAAACATGAGGGCATTAAACTGTCAGTTCCATATGTTAAAGTATCAACAGTTTTTGTTCTCAGTTGAAAAGCAAAATGTCACAGCCTGAACAACCAGACTTGGAGTTGCAGGATTTGTTGCATAGTGCAGAGCAAGTGGGTAAACATACCTTGCAATGTGGTTTTGATGCTTTAGAGGCCTCTTGTAGAGCTGCTGTTACAGGATCAGTCATACGTAGACATGCTTGGCTCGAAGAGCAAACCTTACCAGATCATGTCAAAGCTAAATTATTAGATGCACCTCTTCAAAAAGATGTATTGTTTGGTGTTAAAGCTGAGGAGGTATTAAAGAAAATGGAGGAAAAGGCAAAATCAATGCAAGCAGTGAAAGATTTCCTACAGGTACAACCCCCATGCTTCAGTAGAAATTGGCCTTCAAAACATTGGTCCTTTCCAGCCACGGACAGTCCTCAGAGGTAGATACAGGCGCCCTAGGGGTAGAGGGCAATGTCAAGGATCATTTAGAGGCAGACAATGGCAAACACCTACACCAAGAGGGGGTGAGGATGGTTCACAGCCATTCAGAAAGCAGACCCAGTGACTTTCCCCTTTGCATGCCAAGCAAAGCTCAAATGGCAGCACCTTTAGGCGGAAAACTGGCATTATTTTCGAAAAATTGGCATGTTGTCACAAAAGACAAATGGATCCTGGACATTATAGACAGAGGCTACAGATTCCACTTTCACACCCTTCCAAAAATAAGAGGCATGCCAAACCTGCCACACAATCAAAGGGCAGAGGCACAAAAACAAATTTCAGATCTCATGGACATGAAAGCTATTCAAGAGGTACCTGCACAAGAACAAGGTCAAGGTTTTTATTCCAGACTATTCCTGGTACCAAGGAAGGGCAAAGATTGGAGACCTATTTTGGACCTGTCCATCCTAAACACATTTACTCATACCAAAGTTCAAGATGCTCACATTACAGCAGCTTCTTCCCATGCTGGGCAAGGAGTCTTGGCTGGTAACATTGGACCTCAAGGAGGCATACCGGCATGTCCCAATCAGACAAGATTGCAGAAGATACCTCAGATTGGTTCATCCCATTATCAATTCTCTGCATTGCCCTTTGGCTTGTCTACTGCGCCCAGAGTGTTCACGAAATGCCTGGCATCAGTAATTGCCTTCTGCAGACTTCAAGGGATACAAATGTACCCATATTTGGACGACTGCCTGATCCAAGCGGACAGGAAACACACTCTTCTGAAACACCTGGCGTTTGTAATAATGTTGAAATCTCTGGGATACACAGTCAACAAAAAGAAGTCAAGACTAATACCCTCTCAAACAATAATTTTCCTGGGTGCCATTTTGGATACAAACACCCAGATGGCCTACCTCACTCCAGAGAAGCAAGGGCAATTAACTCAATACTTCAGACAACTGGCAACCTTCACCAGGCTGACTGCAAGGAAAATCCTGCAGGCTCTGGGATTCATGGCATCTTGCATCCTGCTAATCCCATGTGCAAAGCTGCATATGAGGAAACTTCAATGGTACCTAAAAAACATATGGTCTCAACACAGCCACAGTTTGGAAACAATCATACCACTGATTCCATGTCTTCAAAAGGAATTTCTGTGGTGGGCTCAAGCATGCCAAAGAAACATAGGTCTCCCATTCTGCAAGCCTCAAGCAAATAGTCATCACAACAGACGCCACTGACTACGCCTGGGGTGCGCACATGACAGATCGGTGCATTCAGGGGAAATGGTCACAAAAAGGAAAGCACCTACACATCAATCAAAAGGAAATGCTAGCAGTAATAAATGCTATTATGGCTTTCAAAGACCTACTGCATCCAGGCCAGCTATTGATGAGGACAGAGACAACACCACAGTGATGTGGTACATAAACAAACAGGGAGGAACCCATTCATACCCCCTATGCAGGCTAGCCATGTCTCTTTGGAACATGGCTCTGGAATTACAAATCCAACTTCAAGCACAGTTCCTGCCAGGCAAGGAAAACACTCTGGCAGACAACCTGAGCAGAAATATGACAGATCCACACGAATGGAAGTTGCATCCTCAAGTTTTTACAATGATAATTCAAGCATGGGGAAGGCCAGACATAGATCTCTTTGCCACCCACAGAAATTACCAATTGACAAAATTCTGCTCAAGGACCTTTCATCCACAGGCCTGGAAAGTGGACGCACTCTTTCAGTTGGACAGCAATGGCGGTTTATGCCTTTCCACCTCTTCCACTGCTGCCCAAAGTTCTATTAAAAGCCAGAGCAGACAGACCAAAGATGATTCTCATTGCTCCAGACTGACCAAGACAACACTGGTACCCACTCCTGAGGAGCCTGATGCATTCCCCACCATGGATCCTGCCTCTAATGCCTCTTCTACTGACTCAGCACAACTTCAAAACTCTTCACAGTCAGCTGAAAACACTCAATCTAGCCGCATGGAGGATTCCTTAAATTCACAGCAGACCCTACTCTCCAAGGAGGTGCAGGATGTCATTTTGGAGGCCAGAAGGCCTTCTACTTGAAAAGCCTACTCCGCAAAATGGAAACTGTTTTGTGCCTGGAATCAGAAAAAGGGTCAGAATCCTGGAATACTGAATTTACCTCAAATATTACAGTACCTAGCCGTGCTGCTAAGCAGTGGACTTTCATTCTCCTCCATCAAAATCCGTGCCTCAGCCATTTCTGCAGAGTACAACACTGATCCTCCTTTATTCTCTCACCCTCTCTTAAGACAGTTCCTCAGAGGGGCTAAGAATATAAAACCTCCAAGGAAGCAACCAGTACCTGCTTGGGACCTCAATTTCATTCTAGAAAAACTAACCCTGCCTCCTTTTGAGCCAGCTGCTTCAACAGAACTGCAGTATTTGTCATGGAAAACAGCCTTCCTTCTAGCTATCACCTCAGCACGCAGGGTTTCGGAACTACAAGCCCTCATGGCTGTACAGCCTTTCATCATTTTCTATCAGGACAGAGTTTCGTTATGAACCAATCCTTCATTTATGCCAAAGGTAGTATCCAGGGTAGCCTTGAATCAGGCTATTCACTTACCTACCTTTTACCCTAATCCTCAAAACAAAGGGAAGAGACTACTACATTCCTTGGTCATTCGCAGACAGCTCCGTTATTATTTGGACAGAACAAAGCCTTTCAGAAAATCAGAGCAACTCTGTGTCCTATGCTACAGGTGCTCAAGGGAAGCCTATTTCCAAACAGACTATCTCAAAATGGATATCCCACTGCATACGCTTTTGTTACTCTTTTCATGGTAAAACTGTACCTACAGGCATCAGATCTCATTCCACAAGGGCCACAGCTACCTCTGCAGCTTTCCTCAGGGGGGTTCCTACCAAAGATATTTTGGAAGCAGCCACTTGGAGTTCTGTACATACTTTCTCCAAGCACTATCACCTACCATTATACTCCAAAACTAGAGCAGGCTTTGCCACTGCAGTCTTGCAGGGCATCCTGGTTCCTCCTAGTTCCAGTTAGTGCCTACCACCCCTTTATTAGCTTTGGGATTCTACCCATCTGTTATGACTGCAGCTGTATGCACGATGAACATAGTACAGTTTTGTACCTACCATAAATGTAGATGTTCGAGTGCTAATACAGCTGCAGTCCAGGTTTCCCTCCCTCCTTCCCCTCTTGGGACAGGCCTAATGGCCAACACCTCCTCATATAACCTCATTGGGGTATTCTTTTATGGTGTATTTGCTTGCAACTACTGATTTTTTGATTATATTGCATTTGCATTATTACATAAATTTGTTTTGCCTTCCTTCTGGGGGCACCTGACATCTGGGGCAAGAAAAACTGAAGAAAATGGCGTCTGCTGGTTCTTTTATACCCCTGTCGCACTGACGTCAGGGAAGAAGCGATGACATCCGACGCCGGACCTAGACTTTGGAATTCGGCCGACCGAGGACCCGCCTGACGGCAGGAAAACCCATCTGTTATGACTGCAGCTGTATTAGCACTCTAACATCTACATTTATGGTAGGTACAAAACTGTACTTTCTCTGCACTTCTCTTTGGCTTATCTACTGCGCCCATGGTATTCACAAAGTGTCTTGCTCCAGCCATTGCATTTTGCAGGCAGAGAAATATTCAAATATACCCATACATGGATGATTGTCTAATTCAGGCAGAAAGCCAGGACATGCTATTAAAACATCTGGCATTTGTAAAGAAACTTCTAACATCGCTGGGTTACACTATAAACGAAAAGAAATCTCATATGGTACCCTGCCAACAGATTGTATTCATGGAAGCAAGCTTGAACACAACTTCCCAGATGGCTTTCCTCGCACCAGAGAAACAAGTTTATTTGACAGCCTACTTCAAACTACTGGCCACAAAGATCCAGCTATCTGCAAGGAAAATTTTGCAAGCCCTGGGGTTCATAGCCTCTTGCATTCTACTAATTCCATATGCAAGACTGCATACGAGGAAACTACAATGGTATCTAAAAAGCCTATGGTGTCAACATTCTCAGGACCTGGAATCAGTGATTCCTATCATTCCTTGTATAAAGACAAGAGTTCCTTTAGTGGGCAAAGGCCTGCCACCTCAACAAGGGGCTCCCTTTCAATCTACCTCCTGCTGCCGAAACCCTGACTACAGATGCATCAGATTATGCATGGGGGACTCGCTTGGCAGGGCAGTGCATTCAGGGCAAATGGAGCCAGAGTCAGATGCACCTGCATATCAACCAAAAAGAAATGTTAGCTCTACAGAATTCCCTGACAGCCTTCAAGGACCACATCCTTACAGGACAATTATTGGTAAAGACAGACAACACCACAGTTATGTGGTACATAAGCAGGGGGGAGGGAACCCACTCGTACCCTCTCTGCAGACTAGCAGTGGCTCTGTGGAACACAGCCTTGAGCTACCAAGTGCACCTACAAGCTCAGTTCCTGCTAGGCAAGCTAAATTCACTGGCAGACTAAGCAGAAATCTCATGGACCCACACGAATGGAAAGGGGAACCAAACGTGTTCAACCTCTTGAGGAACAAATGGGGGACTCCAGAGATGGACCTGTTTGCCTCCCCCCAGAACTACCAGTTGGACAAATTCTGCACAGGGACTCCCCACAAACAAGCTTGGAAAGTGGATGCCCTGTCCTTCTCCTGGGAAATCCTCTCAGTTTTATGCCTTCCCCCTCTGCCTCTCCTCTCGAAGGTTCTGCTAAAGATCAAACAGGGCAGACTAAGGACAATTCTTATTGCACCAGACTGTCGTCGCCAACACTGGTACCCCTCTTGCTCAGCATGATACTGCTGGATCCATGGCACCTACCTCAGACACCTTACCTGCTGTCCCAGCAAGCGGGCCAGATTCTGCACCCTCAGCTTCAAACCCTGAAACTTGCATCCTGGATAATTCCTTGAGCTCTCCAATAGCATCCCTCAGTAAGCAGGTGCTAGAGGTCATTCTGGAAGCAAGGAGACCTAGTACTAGAAAATCCTATGCAGAAAAGTGGAAAAGCTATTGTTCCTGGAGCCAGATCCAGGGTACGGGCACTACAGTGCCCAGTTTCTCATATTCTTCAGTACTTGACAGAAATGCTCCACAAGGGCCTATCTTTCCCGTCAATCAAAATTCATGCCTCTGCAATTTCAGCACATTATAATACTGAACCACCCCTCTTCTTTCGCCCCCTGTTGAAGCAGTTCCTCAGAGGGACTAAAAATTTAAGACCCCCCCCCCCCCCCCCCCAGGCGAGCCCCTACTCCAGCCTGAGACCTTAACTTTGTATTGGAAAAGCTCACTCACTCCTTTTGAACCAGCTGCAACCGCAGAGTTGAAATTCCTTTCTTGGAAAACAGCCTTCCTTCTAGCCATCACTTCAGCAAGAAGGGTGTCTGACAGGCCCTCATGGAAGTGGAGCCTTTCATCTTTCATGTGGACAGGGTGTCCCTCAGGACCATTCCCAAGGTGGTATCCAGTGTGGCCCTTAATCAGTCCATTCATTTGCCAACCTTTTTTTCTAATCCACAGAACAAAGGGGAACGAATACTGCACTCCTTGGGCATGCACAGACAACTTAGATTTTACTTAGGACTAAACCTCTCAGGAAATCTGAAGAGCTGCTGGTTGCATTTGCTGCAGGGGCAGAGGGGAAAGCTATTTCAAAGTAAACCATTTCTAAGTGGATTGGCCATTGCATTCATTTCTGCTATAAGCACCATGGAAAACCTACCCCACAGGGGATAAGACCACATTCACCAGAGCTGCATCTACCTCTACAGCCTTTCTCAGAGGTGTCCCTACCAGAGACATTCTAACTTTGGGAATCTACCCAAATGTGATGAATGCAACAGTGAAACACGAAGAACACAGTACAGGTGTGTACACTTAACATAAATATAGATGTTAGAGTGTATTCACTGTTGCAGTCCTGGTTACCCTCCCTCCAGCCCCTTACTACTTTTGGCTATACCTCTACTCTCCTTTACTATGCTTAAAAGCTTTTTGGTGTATTTGCTTTTTTGTTGGAGGTATAACCTTGTATATTTATAGATTTAATTGCTTCCCATTAGGGGGCACTTGATATCTGGGGCAAGAAAAATTGATGTAATGGCGTCTGTTGCATGTTTTATACCCCTCGACCTGACGTCACGTAAGAAGAGACAGCAACCGACGCAGGACCCAAGACTTAGTTAATCAAGCCGACTGAGGGCTACTGCAAGCAGATAACCCAAATGTGATGTCTGCAACAGTGAATACTCTCTAACATCTACATTTATGGTAAGTGTACACAACTGTACTGTCTTCACTCTGGTCTTTGACCTTGAGCTTTCTCTGACCCATTGATTGCTGCTGATGGTGGCAAGCAGTGGTTTATGCTGTGAAGCTGGCAGTTGCTGACTGCCCCAGTGCCCTTTCCTTGCTAGGATGAAGTCCACCTGAGTTGCTTGTTGGCCACTCTTGATGGGATCTCATGGCTGTCTGTCTTGCTGAACCATGTGTTGGCCATCATCAAGCCATTTGCCATGCAGAAGTCTAAATGGCCCTTCTTTGTTGACCAAGGTAATCCTCTTATTTCTGTCTGTGCGCGTTCATGTCACCCATTATCAACATGTCCTGCTTAATCTAGTAGGCCCTGCAGTATTCATCATCTCTGAGATCTCCTGCCAAGGATAGCCCAGCATCCAGCCAGTATAACAAATCATTTAGTACTTAGTGAGTGTTGTATGCAAGATGTATGCTCCCCAAGCAAGTGTAGGGTGTAAAAGTGATGTGTGTATGCGCCTAACTCAGAACTTAGCAGCCAGTCCAAACCATGTTGTCGTACATCTGTCTGAACTCCCTTCGCTTTGCTGGTTATACCAAGCTTATGTCTTTCAGATAAGTACCCCATTGGGATTCTTTTTTTTTTTCTTTCTTACATTCTTCAGTGGGTTACATGTCATCCAAGAAAGGGAAATGTCCGTGTAGGAGGAGGATTCCCCATAAAGACCGCCAGGTAAATGCGTGTCTTGTTTAGGTGTGTGTCACGACCACACTGTGTTCCATCTTTTCAGGCTTTGCATATCCGCCTTTCTTCACTTTCTATTTACCTTGAGAATTAACATCTTGAGCGTTTGGCCCAAGGTACCATGGCTCACCCTGAGGTACAGCCACTCCCTAAAAAGAAGACAAGTATAGGGTTTAGTCTGCTGCTGTCCAGCCTCCACTGGATGTCTCAGTTGAAGTGAGTGAACACTGAGGATAGTCTGATGTTGCCATCAGTTTCTTCTGCCAGGACAGTCTCAAAGCGGATGTTGGAGGGGAACCGCGGCAGTTTATTTCTGAGGAGCCTAGATGGATTCCTCAGATCATTGTTAGGGAAGAGGTGCCGGGTAACTTGATTAAATCCAGGCAGGGGTCCATACTGCCGCAGTTTGTCAAAGCAGATGTTCCAAGGTAGGGGGGGCAGAAGACTAAGCATGTTGTGTCAGCCCCTATGGATCCACAAATGGAATGACAGGGCTTCACTCATGGCTTGTTCAGTGCCTTAATGGGCATTGTAGCCTCCTCGGGGGGGGGGGGGGTGCAGTTCCCCTGCACCTTTTCTGTCCTCTACTCCTATGAGGGTTGCAGATACGGAATCATGAGATGGAGATTCTGATTCTAAGGCCGACTCCCTAGTCTGTTCCTCTCAGTTGCCTTCACCTTTAGACTATGGGTCTGAGGCGGAGGAATCTGTTGGTCCTGATTCTCCTTTGGAGGTGCTTTCCTTTGGTGACTCGTTCCTGCATATGATTGAGCATTTCAAATGGGATGGCTCTCAAGTATTGGACATCCAGAAAAGGCACACAAATGGGCTCTGTTAAACATTCAGCTCTTTCCTGTGTTGGCTGCTTTATTAGATAACTTCTGTGCTGCTTCCCCCAACACTGGTTTTCAGCCTCCAGCTCCTGCGATATTGGATGGATTTTGTAAGATGCTAGATGCCTCAAAGTTCTTGCATAAGTGCCCTTTATCTGATCCTGCAGTGATTTTTGTATTTATGGATAAGCCCTGTAGACTGCTTCCTTCTAGGCTCCATGGATAGGTTTGGTAAGAAGGTAAACACTTTGGCTACTTAATCTTCTGAGCTGTCAATTACCAGGCTCTTATGATAAGGTACATTTCATCTCTTCTTTCCGAGGTTTGGATTATTGTCTCTGATATGCTTGACTGTGAGAGTAAGGCCTTGGCTCTGTCCTTGTTCAGTTCCACTACAGTTTGCCCGTCATTCTATTAAATGCAGCTGATGCACCTTCTAGGGCTGCTGCCTCTGGCTCGGTGATGATGCGCTATTCCTGGCTTCACTTTCAATCCTTGCTAGACGATATCAAAGCAAATCTTCTGGATGCTTCCTTGGATAACCAGAGTTTGTTTGGTACTGTTGTGGCTAACCTTTTCAAGACCTTACAGGATCAAAGTAAGGTCTTGAAACATTTGAAGCAGATTTTTCTCAAGTATTCCCAAGTTTCAAAGGAAATATATCTGTCTTTCTGTGTAGAATGCCTAGATAGCCTCCCAAAGGTAAGAAGGCTCCTAGGCTTGTTTTTTCAGATAAGTGTATGCCCATGCCCCAGAAGCGGTACTTTCCTGACAAATCTGCAGCCATCTGACTGTCTGCCCTCACTTCCTCTTAGCCAGGTTCCTTTATCCCTCAGGCTTTCTATTTCTGTACCACAGACACCTGGGTTCTCACCATTGTCCAGCAGGATTACTTTGTCTTGGAAGATGCTTTCCTCTTGTCCCCCCCCCCCCCCCAGAAAAGCATCCTCATTTTCTAGGTCTATTGCAGGGTCTGATAGACTAAGGTACCATTCAACAGGTTATGCAGACCAAGAAGGGTTTAGGTTTTTATTCCAGAATATTCCTGGTCCCCAGGAAAGAGAATGGTTTGTAGAGGAAATAGTGTACATAATTTGAAGCATTTGTTATGGACAGTCTAAGGCGTTAAGGTTGACTTCTGCATTGAAGGATATTGTGAATGTAATTTACTTGAGTCTGTACTGTGATGCATTAAGTCTTTCAATTGTTGCACCTGCTGCTCCTTAAACTTATGCTGATGCCATCCACATTTGATCCAGGAATTTGAGCCCCTCCATTGAGTACTTCTACACCACTTGGTCTGACAGCTTTCATTGCCCTGTTGTCTTCTCTTGGAAATTATTTCCTGCAGTCAGTTTGAATTCTTCCCCTTCCAAGTAGTGTACATTGCCTGCTTCTTTGTCCTTTTGATTGTCCTTTCTTATCCACTTGGTGTCCCCTACCTGATACTGATAGATTTTGTCCTCATTTTCCACTTTCTTTATTGTGTACATGGCAAGCTATGCCAGTATTCTCATTTAGACAGTTAAGATGGTGGTTTCTCAACCACTGTTTTCCATTTGCATGTCTTAATATTGTAACTATATTCTCATTTTCTCTCCCCTTACCCTCTTGGTATTTTAGGGTATGTTTCCTTGAGCAAAAATGGTAGCTATCATGTGAAGGTGCACATATTGATGTCCTTCATGGATGCATCTGCAGTCATAACAAATGGGTTGTCCTGTCAGGCAGCCCTTCGGTCGTCCGGATTCCAAAGTCTGGGTCCGGCTTCGGCTGATGTCGCACTTCACCCGACGTCATCTCTGCTGGTCTTCGGGTATAAAGGCATCAGCCGACGCCATTTTCCTCAGTCTTTCTTGCCGCGTGGCGCCCGAAGCAGAAGCTGTTCGCAAGTGCCGGTCGGTCAGATCCAGAGATTACTACTACCGAATACTACTTCGAAGACTTCTAAAAGGCTAAGTACCCCGTTGGGGACTCTTTCTTGCCTCAGCCGATGTCAGAAAAAGTCAATAACTGTTTAACTTGTGGGAAACAAATACCTCATAAAGATTTCCACTCTTACTGTTTGCCTTGCTTAGGCCCAGACCACGACGTAGCAGCCTGTTCGGCCTGTGCTTCCTTCAACCGACGAACGCTTAGGCGTCGGTCGGAGTTTGCTGAACAGTTTTTCAGCTCAGATTTTGCGTACATTATGCCGTCTGATCCTCAGACTACCCAAATTGTTAAAAAACTCAACGAAAAAGACCGACACTCGCGGTCCGCGGTTTCGGCCGAAACCACGGTTAAGCAAGCCGCGAGTGTCTCGGTTTCGGCCGAAACCGAAAACTGGTCAATCTTCAGGCGAATCCATGACTACTACTGAGGCTCCTGCTACCTTACCTGAATCAGCCTCAGAAATTTTGCCTACAACTGTGGTTCCTACTGATTTATCAGACACCATCCCTTTGGATATCTCTACCCCAGCACGTGGTGCTGCTAGGCCTCCTGCAGCCATGTCTATTAAGGCCTTTGCCAGGGCTAAAGCAGCCAAATCAGCTAAATCAGTGCCTGTTAAACCACCCTCACTCAGGCCCACTTCTAGTTCACAAATGCTTACTCTGGCAGAAGATTTAATATCCTTAATTAGGGGATCCCAATCTCACCCAGACAGGGCCTCTCAGCCCCCAGAAAAAAGACCTAGAGCAGAGCCCCCCGAGCCTGTGTCCTCTGATTCTGCGGATGACTCAGACATTACAGACCAGCCAGAGGCTCCTTTTTCAAATTATGAAGATTCAGATGCTGAAGAATCCATTCCAGCTGCCTCTCCACCAGAGGAATTCTCCTTTGGGGAAACCTTACATGCCATGAGAGAACAATTCCAATGGCAGGGACAAGATTTCTCAGATTCAAGAAAAAGGCTTAGGACTTTTCTGCACTTACCACAACATAGGCCCTTAGCTATACCTCCTGTCCTATCTGTTGTGGACGATGCATTTAATGTCTGCACTCCACCTGATTCTTTACCTCCAGCCCCTGCCAAACCAGATAGATTTTACAGGGTGCCAGACACTCATCACCACCTATACAAGGCCCCACTTGCAGACCCCGAAACTATATCCCAGGGGCCTAAGGCAGTAGCCTCGACCACAGCAAAAAACCCTATTCCCTCTGAAAGGGAATCCAGGTCCTTAGAGAGATGGGGGAAAAAAGTCTACACCTCTGCTACTCTCTCAGCTAGAGCTTTAAACTGTCAGTTTCACATGATCCAATACCAAGAGTTTATGCTTGATCAGTTAATTAAAAGCTGTCCTCTGATGAATCTTTAGATAAGAAATATGTATTAGAAATGGTGAATAACATCCAACAGGTTAGTAACCATTCTTTAAAATGTGGCTATGATGCACTGGAGGCTTCATTTAGATCAGCCATGACTGGCACAGTGATAAGAAGGCATGCATGGTTGAAAGAACAGGTCTTACCGGATCATGTTAAAGCTAAGCTATTGGATGCTCCTATGGATAAGGCCAGTCTATTTGGGGAACCTGCCCAGCAGGTAATGAAGAAAATGGAAGAGAAGGCAAAATCTGTACAAACAGTTAAATATTTCCTACAGGTTCAGCCCCCAAGGTTTAGCAGGAACTGGCCTGCCAAAAATTGGTCCTTTCCTGACTCCACAAGATCACAAAGGGCAGGAACAGACGCTCTAGGGGCAGAAATCAATCCAGAGGAGGTGCCTACAGAGGACGACAGTGGCAAGGCAATAACCGAGGCACAGACACAACCACTGCCACTGCAACAGGACAATCACAGTGACTTGGCTCTGACTCCGCCTACCAGGGAGCAATTAGCAGCACCATTAGGCGGAAAGTTAGCCTTATTCTCGAAAAATTGGCACTATATCACAAAAGACAAGTGGATTTTGCAAACCATAGACCAAGGCTACCGGTTCCACTTCCACACTTTACCAGTAAAAGAGGACTGCCAAACCAGCCCGCAAATCAAAAAATAGAAGCCCTGCACCAGATAGCGGAATTAATAAAAATGAGAGCTGTGGAAAGAGTACCAATAACAGAACAGGGCAAAGGATTCTACTCCAGACTCTTCCTAGTACCAAGAAAAGAGAAAACTGGAGACCTATTCTCGACCTGTCCATCTTAAACACATGCATCATTGTCCCAAAATTCAAAATGCTGACCCTACAGCAACTTCTTCCCATGCTGGGCAAGGAGTGTTGGCTGGTAACTCTAGATCTCAAGGAGGCATACCTGCACGTCCCCATTCGACCAAATTGCAGAAGATACCTCAGATTTCTTGCAGGATCAGAGCATTATCAATTCTCAGCATTGCCCTTTGGCTTATCTACTGCCCAGAGTATTCACAAAATGCCTGGCATCAGTAATCGCTCACTGCAGAGTACAGGGAATCCAAATTTATCCATACCTGGACGACTGCCTGTTACAAGCGGACAACAAAAGCAAGCTGACAACAGATTTACAAAGGGTCATTTACTTGCTACAAGCCCTGGGATACACAGTCAATTTACAAAAGTCAAGGCTGATACCATCCCAGACAAGAACCTTCTTGGGCGCGGAATTGGACACAGTAAAACAGATGGCATTCCTAACTGCAGAAAAACAAAAAGAGCTCCCTCTTTACTTCTTGGCATTAACAAAGCAGAACAAACTAACAGCAAGAAAAGTTCTGCAGGCCTTGGGCTTCATGGCATCATGCATAATCTTGGTCCCACATGCCAGACTGCATATGAGAAAGTTACAGTGGTACCTAAAGAATTTATGGTCTCAACACAGGCACAGCTTAAACAGAAATACCACTAATCCCATGCTTAAAACAGGAGTTCCTATGGTGGGCTCGGGCATGCCAGTCAAACCCAGGCTTACCCTTCCACAACTTTCGAGCAAACCAAACCATCACAACGGACGCCTCAGACCTAGGATGGGGGGCACACATGCTGGACAAATGCGTACAAGGGCTGTGGACTCAGGACCAGCTGCACCTGCACATAAACCAAAAAGAAATGCTGGCAGTAAAACTGGCAATCCTAAAATTCAGACCATTCCTCAAAGAAGGCCATTTGATAAGGACAGACAACACCACAGTCATGTGGTACATCAACAAACAGGGAGGCACTCATTCTTACCCCCTATGCAGAATGACTTTGGACCTTTGGAATCTGGCTCTCAGCTACAACATCCAGTTACAGGCAATATTTGTACCGGGAAAAGAGAACACCCTAGCAGACATTTTAAGCAGAACCACCTCGGATGCTCACGAATGGATGCTACACCCGGACATCTTCAAGGCCATCACAAAGAAATGGGAAATGCCACAAATAGATCTATTCGCTTCCCCACAAAATCACCAGCTCAAAAAATTCTGCACAAGGACATTCCACCCACTTGCATGGAAGGTGGACTCTATCCTTCAGCTGGAAAGGCCTGACAGCATATGCATTTCCACCTCTTCCCTTGATGCACAAGGTACTACTGAAAATCAGAGGAACGTCCAAGGATAATTCTGATAGCTCCGAACTGGCCAAGACAACACTGCTGAGGAGCATGTCTCGGGAGAAAATGTGGTCAATACCCCTGATGCCTCTGATAACTCAGAACAACTACAACATCATACATCCAAACCTAAAAACCTTGCAACTGACTGCCTGGAACATCACATAGCAGTGACTAACCCAGACCTTTCACAAAGGGTTAAAGACATTATCCTTGAAGCCCGCAGACCAACAACAAGAAGGAACTATGCAGGAAAATGGAAAAGGTTCGTCATTTGGAGTACTGAAAGAGGAAAAGATGTGTCGAACATAGATAAAGCTAACATTCTGGAGTAATTGGCAGAGCTTCTACATACAGCCCTGTCCTATTCCTCCAAGATACATGCATCAGCTATTTCAGCAGAATACAGCTTTGATCCTCCTGTCTTTTCACATCCTCTACTCAGGCAGTTCCTCAGAGGGATCAAGAATGTAAAACCTCCTAGGAAACCACCATTACCAGCATGGGACTTGAATTTTGTACTAGAAAAGTTGACACTCCCTCCGTTTGAACCAGCAGCAACAGCAGATCTACAACACCTGTCATGGAAAACTGCTTTCCTACTGGCTATTACTTCAGCAAGGAGGGTTTCGGAACTACAGGCCTTAATGGCAGTGCAACCCTTCCTAATCTTCCATCAAGATAGGGTGTCCATGAGAACTAATCCTACATTTATGCCTAAGGTGGTATCCAGAGTGTCTTTAAACCAGGCAGTCCACCTACCTACCTTCTTTCCCAATCCACAAAACAGAGGTGAAAGAATAATGCATACCTTGGATGTACATAGTTACGCTACTACCTGGACAGAACCAAAGGTAACAGAAAAACTGACCAGCTCTTTGTAGCCTATGCAACAGGAAGGGAAGGAAAAGCAATTTCCAAACGGACAATCTCCAAATGGATAGGAAATTGCATAAGATTCTGTTACTCCTACCATGGAAAACCAATTCCACAGAACATAAGACCTCATTCTACAAGGGCTACAGCCACTACCACAGCTTTCTTAAGAGGAGTGGCAACCAAGGACATTGAGGCGGCTACTTGGACCTCCGTGCATACATTTGCCAAGCATTATAATTTACCTCTATACTCTAGATCCCGAGCAGGGTTTGCCACTGCTGTACTGCAAGGGATCCTGACTACACCATAATTTTTATTCCTCCTCCCCTAGTTTGGCTATGGTATTCTACCCATTTGTTATGACTGCAGATGCATCCATGAAGGACATAGTACAGTTTTGTACCTACCATAAATGTAGATGTCCGAACTGGATAGCATCTGCAGTCAGGATTACCCTCCCTCCTTCCCCTCTGTGGTACTCCTAGGGTATTTACCTTCCTAATAGCTATCTGGGGGGGGGGGAGTCTCTTATGGTGTATTTGTTTGTATATATGTACATACATGTTTATATTTTGTGTTTGCCTTCTACTATTTTGGAAACATTGGCTTTTATCCAAATTTTAGCTTTCCAAGAGGGCAATTGGCATCTGGGGCAAGAAACACTGAGGAAAATGGCGTCGGCTGATGCCTTTATACCCGAAGACCAGCAGAGATGACGTCGGGTGAAGTGCGACATCAGCCGAAGCCGGACCCAGACTTTGGAATCTGGCCGACCGAAGGGCTGCCTGACGACAGGACAACCCATTTGTTATGACTGCAGATGCTATCCAGTTCGGACATCTACATTTATGGTAGGTACAAAACTGTACTTTCTTTCTGTGTACCTGTTTCAGCAAGGTGTCTGTTCAGTTTAGATTATTATGATGAACAGAATTCATTAACCTAACATTCCATGTTTGTCTTTATTTTGCAGCTGGAGAGGAACCACCACACCTTGAGCCAGAGTCCACAGAAAAATCACGAAGCTGTACTCCTTCTGGTAATGAGCAAGTCAGCATATGCTTATTAAACATGTCTTTCCAGTGCAGAGTAGAGGATGTAGATTCTTTTTATACATCACCTGCTCTGAGCCTGAGCAAATTTAAGTTGACAGGGCCTCATTGATATTTGAGGTGGTTAAGTAGGTCTGTATTGTAAGCTGATAAAGGCTGTGTGATTAGTCCAGAGTTGTGTATAAAGTGGAGAAACTTTAGTGGGTTTTTGCAGCTCCACAGTTATGTTGGTGTAGCTTTAACCTTCAGAGTTCAGAGAAGAATGAATAAATGCTTGAGATGTGGTTTGTACAGCACCTACTTGGTTCTTTGCTTTAGGATGAGATGAAAACAAACCTGGGTCTCTATCGTGAGGCATGTCTGTGAAATGAAGTGCGTCATCAGCCTTTTCCTTTTTCATCTGTCCTGGGAGAAAGTACAGTAAATATAAAGACCAGTAAATAAGGGTAGAAATATCTTTTGGGGTGTGGGTGGGGAGATCTGATCTAGGTCTGCCATGGTTTGTGCCACCAGTTCCTCCAGCTACTGTAGAAGTTTGGAAATCCTCTGAGAAACTTCCATAGGAGAAGATTGTCCTGGAGGCTAATGCCGCTTTAGAGTCTAGCTCTACCTGGTTAGAGGGTACCAGTGTCTGTAAGGTTTCTTTTTAAGCCAAGGCATCTGGTGCAGCACCATTTTTGCTGGGAAAGCCAGGATTGCTCTGATTCTAAAAAGAGGCTTGGGGATTTTTTACTCCTGCCCCCAACACAGGCCTTTAGCTATCCCCCCTGTACTGGACATTGTTGATGATGCCTTTTCAGAATCTAGCTTGGCCCCTGACTCCTTTCCTCCTGCTCCCAGAAAACTAGATGGATATTACAGGGTTCCTGACTCTCCCAAGTTCCTCTTTAAAAAAAATCCTACTGCGGATCCTGAGACCATTTCACAGGGACCCAAGGGCATTAAGGCTACTACTGCCAAAAATCCTACCCCCTCTGATAGAGATTCCAGGGCGCTGGATAAATGGGGTAAGAAGGTATACACTTATGCAACTTTGGCCATTAGGGCCTTAAACTGCCAGTTTCATATGTATCAGCAGCATATTATTGGATTGCTTAAACAGAAAATTATGTTTCCTGGCTCTGCTGAAAATAAGGATTTACAGGATTTAATGCATTCTGCTGAACAAGTTAGAAAACCTACTTTGCAATGTTGTTTTGATTCACTAGAGGCATCTTGCAGGGGTGCTGTCACTGGGTTGTGCTTAGAAGGCATGCTTGGCTTAAGGAGCAATCTTTGCCAGGTCATGTTCAAGCTAAATTGCTGGATGCTCCCTTAAACCAGAACCGCCTGTTTGGTAACAAAGCAGAAGCAGTACTTAAAAAGATGGAGGAAAAAGCTAGATCTATGCAAACTGTTAAGATTCCCTGCAAGTACAGCCTCCAAGATTTAGTAGGCATTGGCCCTCTAAGAATTGGTCCTTTCCTTCCTCTTCCAGGCCTTCTCAGTCCAAACTCAGAATCAGCAGAACACTCAGGCTTCAGTCCCACGGTACGCACAGGACTGTGGGGGGCTCCCACTTCCAAATCAGGGAGTAGCAAGACTACCCCTATGGTAAACTGTCTCATTGATTTAACTTTAAAACTTCCAAGCCCTTCTCAACTGACTGCTCCTTTAGGGGGAAAGATTGCTCTGCAGGCAAAGGACTTTGGGACAAATGGGTTTTAAATATAGTTTCCCAAGGATACAGATCCCACTTCCACACTTTACCAACCCCAAACGGTTGGCTAGATTTGCCCCCAAATCAGTAGGCAGAGGCCCAGAAACCATTTCTGTCCCCCATGAACATTGGGACTATTCAGCCTGTACCAGAAGAGGAAAAGGGACAAGGTTTCTATTCAAGACTTTTCCTGGTACCCAGAAAAGACAAATCATGGCATCCAATTCTGGATTTATCCACTCTAAACACATTTCTGGACATTACAAAATTCAAGATGCTGACTCTTCAACAGCTACTACCTATGCTTGGCAAAGATGCCTGGTTGGTAACTCTAGACTTAAGAGACTTGCCTGCATATCCCAATTGGGGAATATTGCAGAAGATACCTCCGCTTCAAAGCAGGTTACTTGCATTACCAGTTCTCTGCACTGCCCTTTGGCTTATCTACTGCGCCCAGGGTCTTCACAAATTGCCTGGCACCAGTAATGGCATTTTGAAGGCAAAGAAATATTCAAATATATCCATACCTGGATGATTGTCTAATTCAGGCAGAAAACAAGGACATTCTTCTAAAGCATCTGGCGTTTGCAAAAAGGGTTCTAACTTGTCTAGGGTACACCATAAAAGAAAAGAAATCACAACTGGTACCCTCTCAAAAAATTACATTCCTGGGTGCAAGCTTGAAATAATACTGCCCAGATTACTTTCCTTACGCCAGAAAAGCAAATTCAGTTGGTGACTTAATTCAAACAGGTGGCCACAAAAACCCTGCTATCTGCATGACAAATTCTGCAAGCCTTGGGGTTCATGGCTTCCTGCATTCTTCCAATTCCATATGCAAGATTGCATATGAGGAAACTTCAGTGGTACTTTTGTGGAGTCAGCATGGTCACAGCCTGGAAACAATGATTCCTATTATACTTTGCCTGCAACTAGAGTTCCTATAGTGGGCAGAGGCCTGCCACCAAAACAAGGGACTGCCATTCACTCCACTCCCTGCCGCCCAAACCCTGACTACAGATGCATGAGATTATGCTTTGGGTGCTCGTCTGGCAGGGAAGTGAATTCAGGGCAAATGGAGCCCAAATCAAATGCACCTACATGTCAATCAGAAAGAGATGCTAGCTGTACAGAATGCACTTGACAGCCTTCAAGGGCTACCTTCATCCAGGACAACATCTGATAGAACACCACAGTTATGTGGTACATAAACAAGCAGGGGGTACACTCCTACCCCCTTTGCAGACTAGCCGTGGCATTGTGGAACACCGCCTTGACCTATCAAATACAACTACAAGTTCAATTCCTGCCAGGAAAGCTAAATACTCTGGCAGACAAACTAAGCAGAAATCTTAAGGACCCACACGAATGGAAACTGGAACCACAAGTTTTCAACATGTTGACACGCAAGTGGGGGAGCCCAGACATAAATCTTTTTGCCTCACCCCAGAACGATCAGTTGGACAAATTCTGCACAAGAATTCATCACAAAAAAAAAAGCTTGGAAAGTGGATGCTCTTATCGTTCAGCTGGAAAAACCTTTCAGTCTATGCTTTTCCCCCTCTACCTCTGCTCTCCAAAGTTCTACCAAGTCAAACTGGACAAACCAAAAATGATTGATTGCTCCAGACTGGCCTTGCCAACACTGGTACCCACTCCTGTGCACTGTCACACCTTTCTCCGTGGCACCTGCCTCAGACACCTTACCTACGGTCTCAGCAGAACTACCAAATTCTGCACACTCTGCTCCAAACTTTGAATCTTGCAGCATGGCTAATCAACTAATTTCACCCTTGGCATCCCTCAGCAAACCTGTAATGGTTGTCATTTTGGAGGCTAGAAGGCCTGGTACTATAAAATCTTATGCTGGCAAATGGAAAAGATTCTGTGCTTGGAACAAATCACAAGGAATAAGCACAGCGCAATGCCCAATATTCCTCAGATAAGGGCCTATCCTTTTCCATAAAAATCCATGCCTCTGCCATTTCATCTCATTACAACACAAAACCTCCCCTCTTCTCTCATCCTCTGCTAAAGCAGCATCCCAGAGGGGCCACAAATTTAAGACCTCCCAGGAGAGCTCCAACTCCTGCATGGGACCTCAATTTTGTTTTGGAAAAACTCACTCTCTCTCCTTTTGAGCCAGCTGCTACTGCAGACCTAAAATGTCTCTCCTGGAAAACGGCCTTCCTTTTGGCAGTCACTTCAGCTAGAAGGATTTCAGAATTACAGGCTCTTATGGCAGTGGAGCCTTTCATTATTTTTCATCTGGACAGGGTGGCTCTCTGGACCAATCCATCTTTCATGCCTAAAGTGATATCCAGTGTGGCTCTTAATCAGACCATTCATCTGCCAACTTTCTTTACCAATCCACAGAACAAGGGTGCGCGGATTCTGCATTCATTGGATGTACACAGACAACTTGTATTCTACTTAAACAGGACAAAATCTCTAAGAAAATCTGAACTATTGCTAGCATTTGCTGCAGGGGCAGAGGGAAAGGCTATTCCAAAGCAGATGGATAAGCCATTGTATTCGTTTCTGCTATATGCACCATGGTAAACCTATCTCCAAGGGGATCGGATCTCATTCCACCAGGGCTGCATCTACGTCTGCAGCCTTTCTCAGAGGGGTTCCTACCAGAGACATTCTAGAAGCTGCTACCTGGAACTCAGTTCATACGTTCACCAAACATTACCATTTACCTCTCTTCTCCAAATCCAGAGCTGGCTTTGCCACTGCGGTCCTGCAGGGCCTTTATAGCTCCTCCTAATGCTGTATAATTCTACCTCCCAACCATAGCTTTGGGATTCTACCCAAATGTAATGACTGCAACAGTGAAACACAAAGAACATAGTACAGATGTTCGTGTTTCACTGTTGCAGTCATTACTCTTGGGTTATCCTGCTGGCAGGCAACCCGCAGTCGGCCAGAATTCCAAAGTCTAGGTCTGGTGTCTGTCGCTGTCGCTTTTTCCCTGACGTCAGTGCGCCAGAGGTATAAAAGATGCAGCCGACCTCATTTTCTTCAGTCTTTCTTGCCGCGTGGTGGCCAAAGCAAAAGCAGTTCGCAAGTGCTGGTCGGCAGACTGCTGAGATTTTCAAATCTGAATTTCAGAACCGAAGTCTTCATTAAAGCCAAGTACCCCGTTGGGGAAACTTTTTTTTTCTTGCTCCAGACCGATGTCAGAAAAAACAATTGTATTTCTTGTGGGAAGCAAATACCGCATAAGGATTTTCACTCTTACTGTATTCCTTGCCTAGGCCCTGATCACAATGTTGCTAGCTGTCGTTTTTGTGCTAGATTCAACTAACACACTATCAAGCGTCGGTTCGATTTTGCATTTCATAACTTTGGCTGAAGATTTAATTATATAATGCCGGCGGAACAGCCGACAAAAGGAGTTTACAAAAACCGCAAGGACAAGGATAGGCATCCGAGGTCCAAAACAGACTACGAAGCCTCTTCTAGGCCAGTCGCCGGTTCTCAGTGAGGTGCTTTCGCAGCCCCTGGCGCCCGCTATCTCAGAGCCACAGCCGCTACCGACTCCCACGTGGAGCCGACCGGGCTTCTGGAAACTCAAGGTATTGGACACTCTGAAATCAATCCCTCAGATGGGTCTGGAGCCGCTGAGCAGGCATTTGCTTCTGAGGGTGTCTTCAGACCTTCACAAACTATATTTTAAGCCATCCTCCACTTCAAAGACTAAAGCAGCTCTAAAGACAAAGAAACAAGTACAGCATTCTCCTATTTAGACTTCCATGCCTAAAAACCAGATGCTGAAAATGGCCGAAGACCTAATTACTTTGATCAGGGGCTCCCATCCCCCTCATGATAAGAGGCCTAGGCAAGACACTGAGTATGATTCTTCTGATCAGGTATCTATCTATTTTCTCTGATTCCTCTTCTAAACAGGATTACTCCATGCTTCCCTATGAGGATTCTGATGCTGAAGAATCCATTCCTTCAGCCTCTCCTCCTGAGGACTATTCTTTTGGTGAAACACTGCATACTATGAGGGAGCATTTCCACTGGGAGAGCCAAGAATATTCTGAGTCTAAGAAAAGGCTCCGAGACTTCTTGCTTCTTCCTCTGCATAGAACCCTTGGCATTCCACCTGTTCTAGACATTGTAGATGTATTTTCAGAGTCCGGACTGTCCCCTGACTCTTTACCCCCTGCACCTGCTAAGCCAGACAGATAGATACTACAGGGTCCCGGATTCTCATAAATTTCTATATAAAAACCCCGCTGCTGATGCAGAAACTATTTCTCGGTGTCCCAAGGGGGTTGAGGCTTCCACTGCAAAAAACCCTGTCCCCTGTGATAGGGATTCTAGGGCTCTAGACAGATGGGGGGGAAAAGTATACACTTCTGCCACCCTGGCTGTAAGGGCTTTAAATTGTCAGTTTCATATGCTTAAATATCCGCAATATTTAATGTCTACTTAAATAGAAAATGTCAAATTCTGAGTGTTCAGAGAACAAGGAATTGCAGGATTTATTGCATGCAACTGAACAAGTGGGAAAGCTGTGGTTATGATTCACTGGAGGCCTCTTGCAGGGCCGCTGTTACAGGTTCTGTTATTAGAAGGCATGCTTGGTTAAAGGAACAAAATCTGCCTGATCATGTTAAAGCAAAATTATTAGATGCACCATTACAGCATGATACTTCATTTGGCACTAAAGCAGAAGAGGTGTTGAAAAAATGGAGGATAAAGCAAAATCCATGCAGACAGTCAAGGATTTCTTACAGGTACAGCCAACCAGGTTTAGCAGGAACTGGCCTTCTAAAAATTGGTCCTTTCCAGTCTCAGACAGACCACAAAGAGGCAGATACAGGCGTCCCAGAGGCAAATCTCAGCCCCAAGGCTCATACAGGCCTAAACAATGGGGGGCTCCTACCTCCAAAAGCGGAGAAGACAAATCACAGCCTTACAGGAAACGGTCCCAATGACTTTCCTCTACCAGTTCCAAGCAGTTTTCTTTTGACAGCCCCCTTAGGGGGAAAACTAGCACTTTTTTTCATCAAATTGGCAAATGGTTACCCAAGACAAATGGGTTCTGAACATAGTGTCCCAAGGCTACAGGTTCCATTTTCACACTCTGCCAAGGTCAAAGGGCATGCCAGACCTGCCACACAATCAATGGGCAGAGGCACAAAAATTTACAGCCCTCATGGACATGAGGGCCATTCAGCAAGTACCACAACAAGAGCAGGGGGCAAGGATTTTACTCAAGACTTTTTCCAGTACCCAGGAAGGACAAAACCTAGAGACCAATTCTGGACCTGTCTACTAAATACGTTTCTGGAAGTTCCAAATTTCAAGCGGTTGACTCTTCAGCAGCTACTGCCCATGCTGGGCAAGAGGGCTTGGCTAGTAACTTTGGACCTAAAAGAGGCATACCTGCATGTCCCTATCAGACAATCTTGCAGAAGATACCTCAGATTCATAGCTGGCTCAGTGCATTACCAATTCTCTGCACTGCCCTTTGGCTTATCTACTGTGCCCAGGGTCTTTACAAAATGCCTGGTACCAGTAATTGCATTTTGCAGACAAAAAGGAATTCAAATATATCCCTACTTGGACGACTACCTAAGTCAAGCAGAAAACCGACACTCTCTTCTAAAGCATCTGGCATTTGTAAAAAGATTACTAATTGGCCTAGGGTACACAGTAAACAAAAAGAAATAAAAACTAGTGCCCTCTCAAGAGATAATGTTCCTGGGTGCCAGCTTAAATACAACTCACAAGATGGCTTATCTCACACCAGACGAGCAAAAATAACTGACTACTTACTTCAAGAAATTGGCAACAAAAGCCCAATTATCTGCAAGGAAAATCCTGCAGGCCTTGGGTTTCATGGCATCCTGCATTCTACTAATTCCATATGCCAGACTGCATATGAGGAAACTACAATGGTATCTGAAGTGTTTGGACTCAGCATTGCCACAGCCTGGAGACCATAATTGCACTCATTCCCTGCCTATAACAGGAGTTTCGATGGTGGGCAGAAGCCTGTCAGCACAAGGGTCTGCCATTCAGTTTGCCCTCAGCCAGACAGACGCTGACAACGGATGCATCAAATTATGCCTGGGGGGCCCATATGGCAGGAAAATGTATTCAGGGCATATGGCCTGCAAACCAGAAGCATCTTCACATCAATCAAAAAGAGATGCTAGCTGTTCAAAATGCCCTGACAGCTTTCAAGGTCCTGCTTCATCCAGGACAATTACTGATAAAGGCAGACACTACGGTCATGTGGTACATAAACAAGCAGGGAGGTACTCATTCATACGGTACCCCCTCTGCAGACAAGCAATGACCTTGTGGGACACAGCATTGGCTTTTCAAGTTCACCTGCAAGTACAATTCTTGCCAGGAAAAACAAATACTCTGGCAGACGAGCTAAGCAGAAACCTCATGGATCCCCACGAATGGAAACTGGATCCACAAGTCTTCAGGATAAGGAAATGGGGTAGCCCAGGCATAGATCTATTTGCCCCCCCCTCACAACTGTCAATTGCAGAGATTTTGCACAAGGATTTACCACAAGCAAGCATGGAAAGTGGACGCCCTATCATTCAGCTGGAAAAATCTAACAGTATATGCTTTTCCCCACTACCTCTCCTTCCCAGAGTACTCCTAAAGGTCAGGCAAGAGAAGCTAAAAATGATTCTTTTTGCACCAGACTGGCCACGCCAGCACTGGTACCCAATCCTAAAGAGCTTGTCTCAAGGTCCAGCATGGATATTGCCTCAAACTTCTCACTTGCTGACCCAACAAAACAATCAGATCCTGCACAGCCAGCTCGGGACCTTAAATCTGACAGCATGGCGGATAATGTAGCCATTCTGAACACTCCTCTTCAAAAGCTGTTATGGATGTTATCTTGGAGGCCAGGAGGCCAAGTACCAGAAAATCTTATGCAGAAAAATGGAAGAGATTCTGCACTTGGAACCAGGAACAAGGCATTGACAAGTCTGTACCAAACATTCCTCAGATTTTACAATACCTGACTGAGATGCTGAACAAAGGCCTTTCTTTCTCAATTAAGATTAATGCCTCTGCCATTTCTGCACATTACAATACGGAACCACCTATCTTTTCTCATCCTTTAATAAGGCAGTACCTCAAAGGGGCCAAAAACATTAGGCCTCCAAGGGGCGCACCAATTCCGGTATGGGACCTCAATTTTGTTTTGGAAAAACTCACACTGCCTCCTTTCGAGCCAGCATCAACAGCAGATATTAAATTCTTATCCTGGAAAACAGCTCTGCTCCTAGCCATTACCTCTGCAAGGCGAGTTTCAGAGTTACAAGCACTCATGGCTGTGAAACCTTTCATCATTTTTCATCCAGACAGGGTTTCTCTGAGGACAAACACTACATTTATGCCTAAGGTGGTGTCCAGTATGGCCCTCAATCAAACCATTCACTTGCCTACCTTTTACCAAAATCCACAGAACAAGGGTGAGAAAATTCTTCATTCTTTGGACATATACACAGGCAGTTACGCTTCTACTTGGACAGAACTAAAGCTTTCAGAAAGACTGAGCAACTCTGTGTCATATGCTGCAGGATCACAAGGAAAGGCTATCTCAAAACAGACTAAATGGATAGGCCATAGCGTCCGTTTCTGCTATTCTCAACATGGCAAATCGGTGCCTAAGGGCATTAGGCCTCATTCCACCAGAGCAGCAGCCACTTCAGCAGCCTTCCTCAGGGGAGTACCAACCAAAGAAATCTTAGAGGCTGCAACTTGGAGTTCAGTGCACACCTTTACAAAGCACTACCACTTGCCTGTCTTAGTCCAGAGCAGGCTTTGCCGCTGCAGTTCTGCAGGGCCTCATAGCCTCTAATCCTATTTAGCTCAGCCACCCTTCCTCAGCTTTGGGATTCAACCCAAGAGTAATGACTGCAACAGTGAAACACTATGAACATAGTACAGTTGTGTACCTACCATAAATGTAGATGTTAGTGTATTCACTGTTGCAGTCCAGGTTACCCACCCACCATCCCCCTTCTCCTTGCTGGGATTTATCTGCACTTCTCTATCCTATACAACCTTTTTGGTGTATTTGCTTGTAGATGAAGGAAATGTTATTTTTGTGTATGCATGTTTTGATATATTTTTCAGCCCTACCTATTTGGGGTACCTGACATCTGGGGCAAGAAACACTGAAAAAAATGGCGTCTGCTGCATCTTTTATACCCCTGGCGCACTGACGTCAGGGAAGAAATGACAGTAACAGACGCCGGATCTAGACTTTGAAATTCTGGCCGACTGCGGGTAGCCTACCAGCAGGTAGCTTACCAGCAGGATAACCCAAGAGTAATGACTGCAACAGTGAATACACTCTTAACATCTACATTTATGGTAGGTACACAACTGTACTTTGTGTACACTTACATAAATGTAGATGTTAGAGTATATTAACTGTTGCAGTCCTGGTTACCCACCCTCCAGCCACGTTTTTCTCTTGCTATACTTCTCCTTTCTTTTACTATGCTTGAAAGCCTTTTTGGTGTATTTGCTTTTGTTTGGGGGGTATATTTTTTGTTTTTTAAATTATATACATGTATATATTTTGCTCCCCATTTGGGGGGCACCTGACATCTGGGGAAAGCAAAACTGATGTAATGGCGTCGACTACGTTTTATACCCCCGATGACCTGACGTCATGGAAGGGACAGCAACTGATGCAGGACCCAAGACTTTGTTAATCGGGCCGACTGAGGGCAACCTGCCAGCAGATTACTCCAGATGTAATGACTACAACAGCGAATACACTCTAGCATCTACATTTATGGTAAGTGTACACAACTGTACTTTCTGTACATACTTTCACCAAGCATTACCATTTGCCAGTTTTCTCTAAATCCAGAGCAGGTTTTGCCACTGCAGTCTTGCAGGGCCTCATAGCTGGTCCTAATGCTATCTAAATTCCTCCTCCCATCCTTAGCTTTGGGAATCTCCCCAAATGTGATGACTGCAACAGTGAAACTGAAGAACATAGTACAGGTGTGTACATTTACCATAAATGTAGATGTTAGAGTGTATTCACTGTTGCATTCTTGGTTACCCTCCCTCCAGCCCCCTGACTTTTTTTGGCTGTACCTCTATTCCTTTTTACTATGCTTAAAAGCTTTTTGGTGTGTTTGCTTTTTTGTTGGAGGTATAACCTTGTATATATATTTAATTGCTTCCCATTAGGGGGGCACCTGACATCTGGGGCAAGAAAAACTGATGTAATGGCATCAGCTGCATGCTTTATACCCCTGACTAGCTGACGTCATGGAAGATGAGACAACTGACGCAGGACCCACAACTTTGATAATTAGGGCTACTGCAAGCAGATAACCCAAATGTGATGACTGCAACAGTGAATACACTCTAACATCTACATTTATGGTAAGTGTACACAACTGTACTTTCTGTTGCTGTAACTGTCAGCTGTGACTACTTCACTGGCCACTAGTGCAAATCCTTGCATTACCATCAGCAGTGGAGGCAGCAATATTTCTCTACTCTTGCTTCCGGAACAAGTTTAGGGAGAACAGATCAAGGTCACTGACATCATCTTGAATCCTGAGGCTAATAAAGCAGACAGCAAATGCTAAACAGGCCAACAAAACCAAAGCTTTAATGGTCTGTCTGCCTGCCCTCTTCCATTACCCTGGTCCCCATTCAGGGTTTCTTAGATTGGCCAAAACAAATAGAGCACGCTGCACTATACTGGAGCTTAACTTTATTTTAACACATCTGGTACCTCTGCATTTTACCTCCAAGGATAAATTCCATACAAAATGAACTCCATTTTTACTCAAATGCCCCGTGCTGATTGGTTAAAGAGTTGCATCCATTCCATCCTTAAATACATAAAAATGCATTTGCATTATATTATGTATGTATAAATACAACTGTATTTTTAATATTTGCAGATGTAATCCTCTAAATTATATTCTTAAGTAATTTTTCAACAACTTCAAAATACATATTACCTTATACACAATAATTACATCTTCTCAAAGTGTACACATTTTGATTCACATTCTATTATTTGTAACCTTCATATGTTCATATTAAGTATTCAAATTCACTTCAAGATTAAGACCCCTTGAATACAATGCCTAAAATTGAGAATCCTACTTTCCAAACTCAACTTCATAACCAAATCACCCCCTCTCACCATACAAGGTTGACACAGTATGCAAACAAAACTTTCAGCAGAATCACCATGGATCATAAAAAAATGTTTGGCAACAAGGTTATTCATGTTTACATTCCTAATATCCCCCAAGTGTTCAAAAATCCTAACCTTCACTATCCTCTTAGTCTGTCCAGTATACCACTTGATGTCCTTTGTGTTTCACTGTTGAGGTCATCACAGCTGGGTTATCCATGCCAGGGTAGCCCTCTGCTAGCCCAAATACCAGAGACTTGGTATTTCTGCGTTGGTTGCGGTCTCTTGAGGACTGACGTCTGGTCATTAGTGGTATAAAGTAAGGCAGCAGATGCCATTACATTAGTCTTTCTTGCCGTGGAGCCTGAAGCAGAAGCATCTCGCACGAGTGCCTGTCAGCCGCTACCTAAGTTTCGTCTACAGAATTGAAAGTTTAAGTCTTCTAAAGCCGAGTACCCCATTGGGAATCCTTATTTCTTGCACTAACCGACGTCAGAAAAAGTTAATAATTGTCTCGCCTGTTGAAAGCAAATACCACACCGAGACTAATTCTTACTGTCACTTGCTTAGGCCCAGACCATGACATCCCCTGCTGTCGCTTTTGTGCTTTGTTCAACGCCAGAACTATTCATCGTTGGGCCCTTATTGTAGCTAGATATTTTTGCGCTCAGCCCTCGAATTCCGAAATGGCTTCAGTAAGGCATCTGACAGTAGATCATCTGAAAAAATTTAAGGATAAAGACAGACCGCACTGGTCCAAACCTACAGATAACATTTCCGTTAAGGTAGTCGTCAGTTTTCCGGTCCTCAGTGAGGCGCTTTCGCAGCTCCTGATGTCCGCTTCTGTGGATTCACAGGCCACTACCAAGACCCTTTCAGAGTCCAGTATGCCGCGAGACACTTCATCGATTAAGGATCCTGCGGATGTCTCAGCCTTGGATGGGTCCAGAGCCGCTGAGCAGGCACTGGCATCCGAGGAAGTACTTCACAATACCGATTCTCGACGCAGACTGACTTTCTCGTCTACCGTTCTTTTGAAAACTACAGAGTTTCTAAGGCCCAGGGTACGAACTACACCCAAGAAACCAATGACCCAGTCTCAGGCACCTGCTTCCTTGCCTTAGTCTCAAATACTTAAAGTGGCTGAAGACATTATAATGCTGATCAGGGGAAGTCAAGCTACACCTTCCAAAAGAAAGAGATTTGTCCCCAGTAGTTTGAACAGTAGCCCGATGACTCTGATGCATCTGAATGTGAAGACATGCAACCCCTCTCTGCTTATGAGGATTCTGATGCAGAGGAATCCATTCCTTCAACCTCTCCACCCGAGGACTTTTCTTTTGGGGCAACCTTACATACTTTAAGGGAGCATTCCCAATGGGAATGTCAAGGCTACCCTCAGTCTAAAAAGAGACTCTGGGAATTCTTGGATCTTCTGCAGCACAGACCTCTGGCCATTCCTCCTGAGCCGGATGTTGTGGATGATTTCATAGAATCTAGTTACTCATGACACCTCCCTCCTGCTCCCAGGAAACCTGACAGGTACTATAAAGTCCCTGACTCTCAAATTTCTTTTCAAAAATCCTACTACTAACCCTGATGTTATTTCTCAAGGGCCTAAAGGAATGAAACTAACTTCTGCTAAGAATCCCACCCCCCTCAAATAGGGATTCTCTAGCATTAGACAGATGGGAGTAAAAAAGTACACACCTCTGCTACTCTTGCTATTAGAACACTAAATTGTCAGTGCCATGTGCTAAAGTTTCAGCAACATACTATGGAACTCCACAAACAAAAAATCTTTTCCTGCTTGAGCAGAAAATAGAGTTGCAGGAGTTGATGCATTCTGCAAGTCAGGTAACTAAGTACACCTTACAATGTGGTTTTGACGCCCTAGAAGCATCTTGCAGGGCAGCAGTCACTGGTTCTGTCCTTAGAAGGCATGCTTGACTTAAGGAGCAGCCCTTGCCAGACCATGTCAAATCCAAATTATTATTCGCACCCTTCCACAAAGGCCACTTACTTGGCACCAAGTCAGTGGAGATCTTAAAGATGGAAGAAAAAGCTAAATCTGTGCAGGCAGTTAAGGGTTTCCTGCAGGTCGAGCCACCCAGGTTCAGTAGGCATTACCTGTCCAAGCACTGGTCCTTTGCCCCCTCCATGTCCGCTCAGCCCAGACCCTGGGGAAGCAGCCCCCCCCCCCCCCCAGACAGCCTCAGGGAATGCAGAGATCTAAGCAATGGAGTTCTCCTCTTCAAAACCAGGGAGTGCCAAGCCACACCCTCATGGTAAAAACTCAGAGACTCTCCACTTCCACTCTACCTCTGCCCACCTGCACTTGCCCCTAGGAGGAAAACTCTTCTTCCATGCAAGCAGCTGGGCCACCATTACCAACGACCGCTAGGTCCTCAGCAGTGTCCCAGGGATACAATTTCCAAACTCTACCAACCCCAAAAGGGTTCCCAGATCTACTCCCAAACCAGTGGGCAGAGGCCAAAAAGCAAGTCCTTTCCCTGCTCTGTATGAGGGCAATGGAGCACGTTCCTGCAGAACAGATAGGCCAAGGTTTCTACTCCAGAGACTTTCTGGTACCCAGAAAGGAGGGCACCTGGAACCCCATCCTCGATCTATCCATTCCAAACACCTTTCTGGTGATACCAAAATTCAAAATGCTCACCCTCCAGCAGCTACTACCTATGCTCTCCAAGGATGCTTGGTTAGCCACCCTAGACCTAAAAGAGGCCTACCTACACGTCCCAGTCAGTGAATCATGCAGGAAATATCTACGTTTCAGGGCAGGATCTTTCCACTTTCAGTTCTCTGCGCTTCCCTTTGGCTTATCTACTGCTTCCAGAGTTTTCACAAAATGTCTGGCTTTGGCATTGCTTTTTGCAGACAAATATTCAAATTTACCCATGCTTGGACGACTGCCTAATTCAGGCAGACAGGGAAAGCTACTCAAGCACCTGGCCTTTGTAAAGTACCTACTGACCTCCCTAGAGTATACTCTACAAACTATTACCCACCCAAAAAATTATATTCCTGGGAGCAAGCCTGGACACTGCATCCCAGATGACGTTCCTTGCACCCAAAAAGCAAACCTACCCGACAGTTTTTCTCTCAACTAGCCACCAGACCCCAGTTATCTGCAAAGAAAATCCTGCAAGCTCTGGGGTTTATGGCTTCTTGCATTCTACTCCTTCTATATGAAAGACTGCATATGAGGAAACACCAGTGGTACCTAAAAAGCCTTTGGTGTGAACACTAAGGACCTGGAAACTCTTATACCAGTGGTACCTTGTTGAAGGAAAGATTTTCTTTGGTGGGCAGCAGCATGGTACCACAAGGGACTACCTTTCTCACAATCCCACGCCACCCAGACCCTCACCACAGACTCATCAGACTATGCCTGGGGTGCACACCTGGACGGCAGGTGTATACAGGGCCAATGGAGCCCACATCAAATACATCTGCACATCAACCAGAAAGAGATGTTGGCTGTCGAGCACGCACTGACAGCTTTCAGACCCCTCCACTCCCTGAGGCTCTACTGATCAAAACAAACAACACCACTGTGATGTGGTACATAAACAAGCAGCGAGGGACTCACTAGTACCCTCTGTGCAGGCTCGCCATGACCCTTTGGCACACGGCCTCAGCCATGCAACTAAACCTGTTAGCACAATTCCTGCCAGACACACTCAACTCTTTAGCAGACAACTTAAGCAGAAATCTTCTGGACCCACACGAGTGGCAGCTAGACCAAAGAACCTTCACCCTTGTAACTCAAAAATGGGGCACCCCGAAGGTCTACCCTTTTGCTTCCCACTCCAACCATCAGCTCAGCAAGTTCTGCACCAGGGACCCTCACTGCAAAGCCTGGAAAAAATGGATGCTCTGTCCTTCCAATGGGTCACCCTCTTGGTCTGTGCATTTCCCCCACTACTGCTCCTTACAAGGGTACTGCTCAAAATAAGGGAGGAAAAACAGAGGACAGTCCTGATTGCCCCAGACTGCCCACGCCAGGACTGGTACCCACTGCTGCACAGCCTGTCACTTCTGCCACCATGGCATCTCCCTCAGATCCCAACACTCCTGACCCAGAGGGAAGGAGAATTCATGCATCCCCAATTGCAGACCCTCAGTCTGGTAGCCTGGCTTATTCCCTGACCACTGCACGAGCTGCCAATCTACGCAAACAGGTTCTAGATGTTATACGTGAGGCCAGACGCCCTAGCATTAAAGTCTTATGCTGACAGATGGAAAAGGTTTTGCACCTGGATCCAGGCTAAGGGAGCCGGAATGGCACAGCCCTTCCTACATGTCATCCTGTATTACCTTTGCTGACCTACAACACAGGGGTCAATCCTTTTCTTCTATTAAAATTCATGCCTCTATCTCTGCTAATTTCAGCACAGAGCCACCTCTTTTCTCACAACCTCTCCTCAAACAGTTCCTAAGAGGGGCTAGCAACATGAGGCCACCTAGAACACCACCTACACCAGTTTGGGACCTAAACTTTGTGTTGGAAAAGCTCACCCTGCCCCCCCCCCCCCCCTTTGAACCAGCAGCTTCAGCAGAGTTAGTTTCTCTCATGGAAGACAGCCTTGCTTCTGGCCATCATTTCAGCAAGAAGAGTATCCGAACTACAAGCACTAATGGCTGTAGAGCCATTCATCATTTTCCATGCTGACAGGGTCTCCCTCAGGACTGACCCATCTTCATGCCAAAAAGTGGTGTCCAGTGTGGCTGTCAACCAATCCATTCGTTTACCCACCTTTTTCCCTAACCCACAAAACAAGGGGGAAAGGATACTGCACTCTCTCTAGATGTGCACGGATAGGTTAGATTCTATCTAGACAGGACTAAATCAGCAGAGGGCAATGTCATAGCCAGACAAATCATTTCCAGTGGATAGCACACTGCATCCATTTCTGCTACAAGCAACATGGTAAACCTCCCCCAAGAGGGTCAGGACACATTCTACCAGAGCAAACTCCACCTCTGCAGCTTTCCTCAGAGGGGTCCCCACCAGGGCCATCCTGGAGGCTGCAACATTACATCAGTTTATACCTTCACCAAGCATTACCACCTTCCTATCTTCTCCAAATCCAAGGCAGGCTTTGCCACTGCTGTCTTGTAGGGCATCCTAGCCAGCACCCAGTCTTCTTGACTGTCTCCACCCTTTTCTTCAGCTCTGGGAATCAACCCAGGTGTGATGACCGCAGCAGTGAAACACAAAGAACATAGTACAGTTGTGTACACTTACCATAAATGTAGATGTTTGAGTGTATTCACTGTTTCAGTCCTGGTTTCCCTCCCTCCATCCCCTTGTGTGTGCGTCTCTCTCTCTCTCTTCCCCCCTTACAAGGGACTTTTGATATTTACTTTCTGCTGGTGGTGGTCCACCATAAACTAGCTCCCTCTTGGGGGCTCCTGACGGGGCAAGAAAAAATGATGTAATGGCGTCAGCTGCCTTATTTTACACTACTGACTACCTGATGTCAGTCCTGGAGCGACTGCAACCGACGCAGAAATACTAAGCCTCTGGTATTTGGGCCGACTGAGGGCTACCCTGGCAGGGATTACCCAAATGTGATGACTGCAACGGTGATTACACTCTTCTACATTTATGGTAAGTGTACACAACTGTACTTTTCCTCCTGCTGCTTCACTTGACAAAGGGAAATTACAAGAGAATGCCTCTGCAAATGGACTTGATCACTCAATTAAAAGGATTGCTTCTCCACCCAAATCCTTCTCTCAACTTGACTGTAGTGGACCAGTTCTTATCACAGGTCTTTGCTGTACTGCAGTACCTTTATAAAGTAAGTACTTAAGTCAGGCTTTGCTTACCTTTCTATAAAAGCTTACTTGTCTGCCATCAATGCCTACCTCTTAAGCCCCCACTTATGAGTAAAGCAGAAGTCATGTTTTTCCTTAGGTGAGTTCTACAGCTTAAACTCGCCAAAGACCCCCCCCCCCTTGGGATCTCAGTTTTGTGCTAGAAAAGCTTACATTGTTTTACTTTGAACTAGCATCTTCTGGTTCTTTAAAATTCTGCTTTTGGAAAACTCTTGGATCTCACTTTTGCTAGGAGAGAGTAAGTTACAAGTTGTTATGGCCAATTCCGTGTCTCATTTTCCAGAAGGACAGGGTGACTTTCAGGGCTAATCAATCCTTAATGCCTAAGGTAGTGAACTTAACTGTACCTCAATCAAGTTATTCACCTACCCACTTTATTTCCGAACCCCAAAAATAGAGGGGGAAGAATTTTACATTATCTGGACATTCACGGGCAACACATTTTACCAAGACAAAACCAAATCTTCAGGAACACTGACAAGCTGTTTGTAGCTTGAGTTCTAAGTTGGGCCAGCTGATCTCAAACGTTTTACAGCTTGGATCTCTAAGGCCTTCTCATTCTCTACTGTCACTATAGCAAGCCTTTGCCTTCATGCCCAAAAATGCATTCATCTGGGGCAGTAACTTCCTCGCTTTTCACAAGGGAGTAGACACCAAGCCTATCTTGGAAGCTGCTACTTGGTCCTCTGTACGCCCCTTCACCAAGCACTGCAAAATTGATGTCTTGTCCAGGTCCAGGACAGCCTTTGCTAGGTCAGTCTCATCTGGACTGCTAGACAACTATCTACTGAGTAGCCAGCCACCCTTCTCTCTACCTCCTTCAGCTCTGGGGAATTGCCCGTATGCCAAGAATACTGCAGTGGTGATTTCAGTCCGAGCTTGGTACACTTGTGTAAGAACTTTGAACAGTATTTATACTACTGATCACTATTGCAGTATTCCTTCCCACCTCCCATCCCATTTTCAACTTTCTTTCCTTTCCTTCTCCTCTTGTGCTTTAACATCTACTGTGCTACATGGGAATGAGGGAGTTTACTTAGCTATTCGAGCTACACTTCTTGCTGACTAGTCTCTTCTGTCTTCAGGCTGCTGGCTTGAAGTTATTCTGAGGATCCACACTTGTATGTATGTCTCTATACCCCTTTGCTTTACTAGCTGAGGTCCTGCGTTAAACGTTCGACCTCTGGGAAGGTAAATGATAACCTGGGTCTGTATCACATCATCTAAAACACTAATTATCAAATCACTATTCAGCGAATCACTGTTCAGCGAACCCAGTTTATCAAAATCTGACTTTATCGAATGGCTGTTTAATTGAAGTTTTTCATAGGGGAAAAACAACTGTTAGTAATCATCGGAAATTTTCCTTTTTCTCCACTGTAGTGCAATCTCAGAATTGGTATATTTAAGGGTTGTGGGGGCAAAGCCCCCCACTTTGGAGGGTTTTAAATTTTTAGAATTTTTTAACTGGCAGTAGTTTGGACAGCTGTTGTTTTCCTCTGAAAAACTTCAATTAAATGTATGTTCAATAAAGTAAGATTTCTACAAAGTGGGTTAGCTGAATAGTGATTCGATAATTGGTGTTTTCGAAGATGTGATATAGACCCGACAACCCATATGTCAGGAATACTGCAACAGTATCAGTAGTACATCTACTGTTATGGTAAGTTCTTGTACAACTGTACTTTCTTGGCTTTAGATAAGTCATTGAAGACATGTTCTTAGAAGGTTTGAGGGTGGGATGTAGATTTGGGTTTGTGATGTAAGAATATTGAAAGGAGGAGGGTGTGATGTTTGAACTAAATTTGTCTGCCACTAGATTGGCAGTGTCTTTTGTTCAAGTATGTGAAATTTACTATTAGCTGTACACAATACTGGGCATTGTTTTTGAGGTTTCTAACATAGTTAAAGAAAGCTTTATGGTAATTCTTTGCCTGGGTGGCTGTTTTTCCTAGTCTGTCTGTGGTTGATTTGATCAGGGTCTGGAGTTCTTGTTCAGCTTGACAAGAGCCTTTTTGGCCTATGGAGGGCGTGGTGTTATTGAGATTGAGGGGATTTGCAGCAGGGCTTTCAGAAGACAGATCAGCATCAAAGCCATAGCAGTTGTCCTTGAAAGCTCCAACTGATGAGATATTTGGCAGCAGGTAACCTTGCAAATCCCAGGTATATAAACAAGGTTAGGGGAATTCTTGTTTCATATCCTGTGCAAAGTAGTTATGCAAGTATTGGAGCTTGCCCAGGAGGCAAGGCTGGGCCCCCGGGCCCAGAGCATTCTATCATAGAACAGCATGTTGGTAGACTGCGAAAAGAACAAGACTGGACCCCAGTGAATGAATTGAATGTTAATAGAAGTGTTCTTGAATTTAGTCCACATGTGTGGTGTACCAGAAGTAGATATTTTTGTTTCTCCAGAAGATGGATGACTGAGTAGGTATTGCACTTGTATACCCACGAGAGGCTTGGGGAGTAGAGCATTACCTGGGCATGTTTATGTATGTATGCTTTCCTTCCCATTCCAAATCCATGGGCTTACAAAAGGCAAGGGATGTGTGACCAAAAAAGCCCAGGCAGCACTGATTCTCTAGTCTGCTGAACCTATCAAGAGAAGAGCTGCTAAATTCTGCCTCAAGTTGACAACACACCAGGCTTTTGGGGAAAGAAGGCTGGCACTGGATTATCTAGCACTCATTTTGTCCAGGCACATACTGTCATCATATGTGGAACAAATGTTAAGAGTGGCCAGGAAACCCAGCACTAGAAAATTTCATGTAATGAACTGGAAAAGGTTCCCTTACTGATGCTGTACCAGTGGACAGGGCTCTATTTGCATAGATTTCTTCATTCCTTGCCTGGTTGTCAGACCTCTGGAAAGCAGGCCTTTTTATGCCTCTCTAAAACTTCATGTTTTGGCTGTCTATTCTATCTGCGACTAGAATGCTTCCTTTTACTCCCAGTTGCCAGTGAAATATTTCCCGAAAGGAGGTATTGCATCTGAGGTCACCCAAGCGTTTGCTAGAGAAAGAAGCTACCATAATGGTTAGGGTTTACCTCATGGACACAAGGTGCAGGATGTTCATTGTGTTTCACTGTTGCAGTCCTAACCAATGGGTTTATCCGCCTCACTGTAGCCCTCGATAGGCCAGAATACCAAAGGTAAGTAAAAATGACATCGGCTGTCATCTGTTGTAAAGGATGTCAGGGTGTCCAATACAAAACGAGGCAGCCGACGTCACTTCCTCAGTCTTCCTTGCCGCGGAGCACAAAGCAGAAGCATTTCTTGCATGAGTGCTGGTGGGCAGTTTACCTTTTTTGTTTCAGACTACAAAGTTGAAGTCAACTACAGCCAAGTACTCCGTTGGGGATCCTCTTTTCTTGCCTTAACGAATGTCAGTAAAGCTTAATAATTGTCTTACCTGTGGAAAGCAGATACCCCATAGAGATTTTCATTCCTATTGTATTTGTTTAAGCCTTGACCATGACGTTCCTAATTGTGATCTCTGTGCTTCCTTTAATCCGTGTACTGTTCGTCGTTGGGCTAAGCTTTTAGCTAAACATTTTGGAGTTTAGCCTAAGATGTTCTTCGTGTTTCACTGTTGCAGTCATTACATTTGGGTAATCTGCTGGCAGGTTGCCCTCAGTTGGCCTGAATTCCAAAGTCTTGGGTCCTGTGTCGGTTGCTGTCTTCTCTTCCATGACGTCAGGGGTATAAAACATGCAGCAGACGCCATTTTCTTTAGTCTTTTTTGCTACACGGTGCCTGAAGCAGAAGCATTTCGCAATTGCCAGTCTGCTGACTACTGAAATATTGGAGTTTGAGTTTCAGAACTGAAGTCTTCACTAAAGCCAAGTACCCCGTTGGGGAAACTTTTTTTTTTTCTTGCTTTTTACCGATGTCAGAAAAAGTTAATTGTATTACTTGTGGGAAGCAAATACTTCATAAGGATTTCCATTTATACTGTATTCCTTGCCTAGGCCCTGATCACAACGTGCCTGGCTGTCAGTTTTGTGCTAGATTTAACCAACGAACTGTTAAGCATAGATATATTTTTGCATCAAAGTATTTTGGAAAGAGCTTTAACTACCCAGAAGTGTCGGATAGCAATCCGACTACCGGAGTACATAAACACAAAGAAAAGGACAGAGAAAGGCAGTCGAGATCCAAAACAGACATAGCTTCACCTAAGCCAGTCGCCGGTTTGCCAGTACTCAGGTGCTTTTGCAGCCCCTGATACCCGCTACCTTCGAGTCGCAAGCCTCTACCGACACCCATGTGGAGTCCGGCATGCCGCAAGATACATCAGTCGGTCCTATACCTTGAGTATCTCCCTTGGATGGGTCCGGAGCCACTGAGCAGGCATCGGCTTCTGAGGGTGTTTGTCGGTATGGCGTCTGCTGGTCTTCAGGCTTCAGCTATCCCCAAGAAACGCAAGGATAAGGACCGCGACAGGCTTACTAAGGTCAAGTCCTCTGATGCTGTTAAGTAGGTAGTCAGTCGTGCGGTAGCCATTGAGGCGCCTTTGCAGCCCCTGCAGCCCGCAGGTTTTCAACCACAGGCCTCTGCCGAGACCATTTCAGAGGCCCCAAGGCCTCCGGCTTCCATTTTGCCTTCTGGCCTGCTGCCTCTTCAGTTGGATCTTTAGCCGCTAAGCTGACTCCGGTGTCAAAGGCCTACGTTCTTCGTTCAGACAGCAAGCTCATCCCAACAACTTCGGTGGTTTCCAGGGCTCCAGAGTCTTTCAGACTTACAGGTAAATCTTCCGATCGTAAGCCTGTGAAGAAACTGACTCCAGTTTCCTCTCATTCACAGATGGTTAAAATGGCTGATGACCTTTTGACTCTTAGGGGTTCACAGCCTCCTCCTTCAAAAAGAGGTAGGAATGTCTCTCCTGAGGCTTTGTCTTATTCAGGTTCTGATACTTCTAGCATTTCTGTTGATGAAGAGGAAGTTTCTCAGGCTTTCTCTCCTTTTGAGGATTCAGACACAGAAGAGTCCATCCCCTTCTGCTTCTCCTCCAGAAGATTTCTCTTTTGGTGATACCTTAAATACTCTCAGGGAGCATTTTAAATGAGAAAGTCAGGATATCCCCTTTCTAAGAAAAGGGTTAGGGAGTTTTTGGATTTGCCTCAGCATAAGCCTTTAGCTATTCCACCTGTATTGGAGGTCGTTGATGTTTACTCCAAATTCAGTTCCTCCTGCTCCCAGGAAACCTGACGGGTACTATAGAGTCCCTGATTCTCATTTGTTTCTTTTCAGGACTCCGTTGACTGATCCAGAGGCTATTTCTCAAGGCCCTAAAGGAGTTAAGGCCACTGTTACTAAAAATCCTGTTCCTTCTGACAGGGAACCTAGATAGGTAGGGTAAAAAGGTTTATACCTCTGCCACTCTTGCTGCTAAGTCTACTAATTGTCTTTTTTCATATGCTGAAGTACCAGCAGCACATCTTGGAAGCTACAAAGTCTAGGATAGCAAGTGTGCCTCTGTTGGCGGAGAGTAAGGATATGCAGGATTTGCTGAATTCTGCCAATCTTGTCAATAAACATTCATTACATTGTGGTTTTGACATTCTAGAAGCCTCCTGTAGGGCTACAGCTACTGGCTCTGTTAGAAGGCACGCTTGGCTCAGGGAGCAGCCCCTACCAGAGCCAGTCAAGGCTAAGCTTTTAGATGTACCTTTGCATAAGGGCAGTCTCTGTCAGCAGAGCAGAGGAAGTGCTCAGGAAGATTGAGGACAAGGCCAAGTCTATGCAGACACTTTCTGCAAGTTCATTCTCCTCATTTTAGCAGGAATTACCCTTCTAAGAGTTGCACGTTCCCTGATACCAGCAGACAGAGCCGTTTTAGGACTAGATTACAAATCTTCTAGGGGAGAGGTGGCTACCCCTTAAAGGTCTAAGCGTTGGCAGGCTTCCTCTTCCAAGGTGAGAAGTTCTAAGCCTGCATCTCAATCTAAACGTTCTCAATGACTCTGTCCAACTTCTGCCTGTTCTTGCCTGCCCAGAGAATCCTTTAGGGGGAAGGTTGGCCCTTTTTGTAAATGTCTGGGCCACCATCACGGATGACAAATAGTTACTCAGAACTGTAACCCTAGGACACAAGTTTTCTTTCCATACCTTTCCAGTACCCAAAGGATTCCCGAACGCTCCTCCAAACCAAAAGGCAGACGTAGAAAGCAAATTGTGTCTCTGTTACATCTGGGAGCAATACAGTCTGTTACTGCTCAGCAGGTAGGCCAGGGTTTCTATTCCAGACTTTTCTTAGTTCCAAAAGAAAGGCACCTGGCATCCTCTACTAGATTTATCCATACTGAACTCTTTCTTGATAATTCCAAAGTTCAAAATGCTCACTGCATCAGTTGCTGCCAATGTTAGAAAAGGATTCCTTGTGGTAACATTGGATCTCAAAGAAGCTGATCTGCACATCCCTATCAGGGAAAGTTGCAGGCAATACCTTCATTTCAGGGTGGGCATGCAACATTATCAATTCTCTGCACTGCCCTTTTGCTTATCTACTGCTCCCAGAGTTTTAACAAAGTGCCTGACTCCAGTCATTGCTTTTTGCAGGCAGAAGAAAATTCAGATTTATCCATACTTGAGCAACTTTCTAATTCAAGCAAATTCTCAGGAACATCTGTTAAAGGATCTAGAATTTGTAAAGACTCTTCTCTTCCCTGGGTTACACTCTCAACAAGGAAAAATCAAAAATGGTGCCATCCAAACAGATAACATTCCTGGGAGTGAGTCTGAACACAGCCGCCTAGATATCTCACCCAGGAGAAGCAGACCACTCTTTCGATTTACTTCAAGGACTTGGTAAGCTGTCCAAGCTCCCTGCAAAGAAATACCTGCAAGCTCTGGGTTTCATGGCCTCTTGCATTCTCAGGATTCCATGTGCAAGACTGCATATGAGGAAATTGCAATGGTACCTCAAGAACATTTGGTGTCAACACATACACGACCTGGATGTGATAATTCCTCTGCTTCCATGTCTGCAAACAGTTTCTGTGGTGGGCAACAAGGCATGCCTTTTTGCCCACCCCTTGCCACTCAAGTTCTTAACACAGACGCATCAGACTAAGCCCGGGGAGCTCACCTTGATGGCAGATGCATATAGGGAAGTTGAAATGCCCAGTTGATGCACCTGCACATAAATTTAAAGGAGCTGATGGCAGTCCAGCAGGCCTTACTAGCTTTCAAGCATCTTCTTCCAGGGACCCTGCTTGTCAGGACAGACAACAGCACAGTCGTGTGTTACATCAACAAGCAGGGAGGGACTCGTTCTTACATCCTGTGCAGACAGAGCAGGAATCTTTGGTTCATAGCAGCATCCCTAGGCCTGCATCTCCTAGCTCAGCTTCTTCCAGGAAGGCTCATTGTTTTGGCAGACCAGTTGAGCAGACAGACCCTGGATCCTCGCGAGTGGCAGCTGAACAGAGCAGTTTTTTTACAGCATCATTCTCCGTTGGGGTACTCAAGTGGATCTTTTCTCCTCCCCGGACAACCATCTTCTACCTCTTCCCTTTTTTTTTTTTTTTTTTTTTTTTTTTTTTTTTTTTTTTTTTTTTTTTTTGCAACAGACAGCATCACAGCAGAGCCTGGAAAGTGGATGCTGTGTCCTTCCCGTGGACGCTGCTGTCAGTTTATGCCTTCCCTCCTCTTCTTCCCAGAGTATTATTGAAGATTGGGGACGAATGGTCAAGGACTATTGTCATAACTCTGGGCTGGCCCAGACAGCATTGGTAGCCAATGCTTCACAGTCCCTCCCAATTTCCTCCTTGGCATCTTCCTCTGAAGCCAGATCTTTTGGTTCAGGAAGGGGGAACCATTCTACATCCTCATCTTCAGTCTCCCCATTTGGCAGCATGGCTCATTGTATATCCTTTTCTTCCCTTTCCAGCAAGTGGTTGACATGCTGCGGAAGGCCAGGAGGCCTAGCACTAGGAAGTCTTTATGCTGGCAAATAGGAAAGATTCTCTCATTGGATGCAGGCTAGAGGGGAAGCTTCTTTTCAGCCTACCCTTCCTCTGATCTTGAGTACCTGGCTTCAGGGTGGTCTTTTTCCTTTATCAGGATCCATGCTTCAGCCATTTCTGCTCATTGTTCCTTTGAACAACCCATTTTCTCTCATCCCCTGATGAAAATGTTTCTCAGAGATGCTTGCAACTTAAGACCTCCCAGAAGGGCACCTACTCCAGCCTGGGATCTTAATTTTGTTCTAGAGAAACTCTCCTTTTGAGCCAGCTGCCACTGCAGATTTAAAGTTTCTCTCGTGGAAGACTGCCTTCCTCTTGGCTATAACTTCAGCAAGGAGGGTTTCGGAGCTGCATGCTTTGGCTGTGGAGCCTTTTCTTGTTTTCCATGCAGATGGGGTCCCTCTGAGAACTAACCCCTCCTTTATGCCTAAGGTGGTTTCTAGCCTGACTCTTAATCAGTCCATACACCTTCCTACTTTCCTAATCCTTGAAATAGAGGTGAAAGAATCCTAAATTCTCTTGATGTGCATAGACAGCTCAGGTTTTACCTGGACAGGGCTAAAGACCTTAGGAAAATCAGCACAGTTATTGCTCAGATGTTATGTGATCCTATCTCGCCTACATTCTGAATGATGGGTTCGGAGCCGATCCGGTCTCGAGCTGGCTGGGCTAAGTAGTTTATTAAACTAACTTTTCTGTCAGTTTTGCTGTTTTGCTCACAAAGTTGTTTTTACAGCTATCGCTAACTTTATTATGCGATTTGGTTGGAATTGTTGTGTGTGATTGGGTTCAGTTTGTTCTCCATCCAGGGCCTTCCCGGACTTAATATTTTAATTACAGGGTCTAATATAAGTTCAATTTAATTTGGGTTAGAGTGTGTTTTTTTTACCAAGGAAGAGTTGGCTTTATTTATTACTGTAAGCTTATATCAGTAGTTAAAATTTAGTACTTTCCTCAGAGTGACTAGATTAGATGTGTATCAACATGTCTCAACCCCATAGGCCTTGGGCTTTAGAAATATTCTAATGTGCTTTTAAGATGTCTGTTACTGATGACCATCTACTATGTGTGTATTGTCCATTCATGGCAGGTTCCTCCTCAAGGAGTTAGGACCCTCGGTAACTAGAGCAGCTTCCACTTCTGCAGTTGGCTATCTCACGCCAATTGCTAACCCGTGAGGCTCATTTCTTTTCTTCGCGCGACCGAGGCGAGGCAGCAGCACACGCGCTGCTCTACGTGAGACAAACCTGGCTCCACTTGTGTCAGCTTCATGGAGGCCTTCAAGTCTTCCTCGACGCTCTCCCTTTGATGGGTCCTCATTGTTTGGACCCAAGGTGAACTTTTAGTGAGGGTGTCCCTACTGGATCTCAACACTAAAACCCTATCGTCGCAAAAAAAATTCGAATGGTCAGGTGCAATCCATTCTCGGTTGTGGAGAAAAGACATTTTGGAGGCTGCCACATGGTCTTCTGTTCACACTTTCACAGAGCATTATAATTTGTCTCTGTTTTCAAGAACCAGGGCAGGGCTTGCCACTGCTTTTCTGCAGGGCATTATCTCCAATCCTTGTTTCTGTTGGTTCCTCCTCTCTTTTCTCTGGGCTTTGGTAATCAACCCATTGGTTAGGACTGCAACAGTAAAGCACGAAAATAGTACAGTTGTGTACACTTACCATAAATGTAGATGTTCGAGTGTATTCACTGTTGCAGTCCTGGATGATGTTCGTGTTTCACTGTTGCAGTCATTGCATTTGGGTAATCTGCTGGCAGGTTGCCCTCAGTCGGCCTGAATAACAAAGTCTTGGGTCCTGCGTCGGTTGCGGTCTGATCTTCCATGACGTCAGGTAGTCAGGGGTATAAAACATGCAGACGACACCATTTTATTCAGTCTTTCTTGCCGCGTGGTGCCCGAAGCAGAAGCAGTTCGCAAGTGCCGGTCGGCCGACTCCTGAAATTTTCGTATTCGACTTTCAAACTAAAGGAAAGTACCCCGTTGGGGAAACTTTTTCTTGCTCCTTACCAATGTCAGTAAAAGTTAATTGCATTACTTGTGGGAAGCAAATACCTCATAAGGATTTTTATTTGTACTGTATTCTTTGCCTAGGCCCAGATCACAACGTGCCTTGCTGTCAGTTTTGTGCTAGATTTAACCAATGCACTATTAAGCGTTGGTATATTTTTGCTTCTAAATATTATCCCAGAGACTTCCCATACTCTAGAACAAGTTACCTGTCTATATCAAACAAAGCTCCTCATTAGCACTCTTCAAGAAAAATTTGATGACTGGGTAGGAGATAGGAAATCCACCCCGGGATCACTTCTGTGGCTCTGCTCGACAGGGGCACAGGAAAATTATTTTCATGGGTGCGAAAGCCAGGGTACCTTTAGGCTAGGCTTATACAGGCCCTAGGGCCAATAGCCTAGTACCTACCTATGAAACCTATAAGATTTTAACTATCCTGAAATGCCGTTGGCTACCAATCCTACCACCGGAGTTCACACAAAACGCAAAGAAAAAGACAGACAGACCGTCGAGGTCCAAAACCGATGAAGCTTCTCCTAAGCCAGTCGCTGGTTCGCCGGTACTCAGTGAGGCACTTTTGCAGCCCCTGATGCCCGCTACTTTTGAGTCGCAGGCCTCTATTGAGACCCATTCAGAGTCCGGTATGCCGTGAGATTCTCAGTATTGAACTTGTGGATGTTTCTGCCTTAGATGGGTCTGGAGCCACTGAGCAGGCACCGGCTTCTGAGGGTGTCTTCAGGCCTCAACATTTTTATATTAAACCGACTCCAGCAACAAAAACAAGGCCAAAACCAACTTCTATGTCTAAAAAAACCGACGCATGAGCCGCGTGCCCAGGCCCCTATGCCTAAAAAAAACAGATGATCAAAATGGCTGAGGATTTAATTACCGTGATCAGGGGTTCCCAACCTCCCCCTGCTAAGAGGCCTAGGCAAGGCACTGATTGAGTCTTCAGATCAAGTTTCCATTTCTTCTGATTCATCTTTCTATTCCCACCCTATGAGGATTCTGATGCAGAGGAATCCATCCCATCTGCATCTCCTCCTGAGGATTACTCTCTTGGAGAGACTTTGCATACTTTAAGGGAACATTTTCACTGGGAGAGTCGGGACTTCTCTGAATCAAGAGGCTTAGGGATTTCCTTCTTCCTCAGCATAGGCCTTTGGCAATACCTTCTGTATTAGAAGTAGTTGATGATGTGTTCTCAGAATCAAGCATGGCTCCTGATTTCCTGCCTCTGGCTCCTAGTAAGCCAGACACATATTACAGGGTTCCTGACTCCCACAAATTTCTTTTCAAAAATCCTGCTGCTGATCCTGAAACTATTTCTCGGGGTCCCAAGGGTGTAAAGGCCTCTACAGCCAAGAATCCTACCCCTTCTGATAGAGATTCCAGAGCTCTGGATAGATGGGGTAAGAAGGTTTATACGTCTGCAGCCTTGGCAATCAGGGCTTTAAACTGCCAGTTTCATATGCTGAAATATCAACAGCATGTTTTGGGCTTGCTGAAATAGAAAATTATGTTGATTTCTGATTGTGTGGAAAATAGTTACATGAATTATTGTATTCAGCAGAACAAGTTGGAAAGCATACTTTGCAATGTGGTTTTGATTCTTTGGAGGCCTCTTGTACAGCCGCCTTTACTGGATCTGTGATTAGAAGGCATGCCTGGCTCAAGGAGCAAAATCTGCCTGATCATGTTAAAGCTAAATTGTTGGATGCCCCTTTGCAGCATGATACTCTGGTAATAAGGCAGAAGAGGCTTTAAAGAAAATGGAAGACCAAGCTAAATCTATGCAAACTGTAAAAGATTTCTTGCAAGTGCAGCCACCCAGGTTCAGTAGACACTGGCCTACTAAAAATTGGTCCTTTCCTGTGTCCAACAGAGCCACTCATGGCAAATCCAGGTGCTCAGAAGGCACCAGGTACCAATCACAGGGTTCTTACAGGTCAAAGCAATAGGGTGCCTCCACCTCCAAATCTGGAGGAAACAAAGCACACTACAGTAAGGAGTCTCAATGACTTTCCTCTTCCATCACCAAGCACTTATCCTTTGGCAGCCCCTTGGGACTAGCACTTTATGCTCAAACTTGGCAGTTAATTACCCAGGACAAGTGGGTATTAAACATAGTATCCCAAGGCTACAGATTTCATTTCCATACTTTGCCAATTCCAAACTGATGCCGAATCTGCCACAAAACCAGTGGGCAGAGGCCCAGAAATGTCGTGTCCCTCATGGATATGGGGGCTATTCAACTGGTACCAGAAAAGGAAAAAGGACAAGTTTTTATTCAAGACTTTTTCCTGGTACCCAGAAAGACAATTCATGGTGTCCAATACTGGACTTATCGATTTTGAACACGTTCCTGGACATTCCAAAATTCAAAATGCTGACTTTACAACAGCTACTGCCTATGCTAGGCAGGAATGCTTGGTTAGTAACTCTAGACTTAAGAGGCATACCTGCATATCCCAATAAGGGAATCATGCAGAAGATACCTCCACTTCAAAGCAGGTTTTATGCATTACCAATTCTCTGCACTGCCCTTTGGCTTATTTACTGCGCCCAGGGTCTTTACAAAGTGCCTGGCACCAGTAATTGCATTCTGCAGACAAAGAAGCATACAAATGTATCCTTATCTGGATGACTGTCTCATTCAAGCAGAGGACAAGGACACTCTTCTTCAACCTCTGGTGTTTGTAAAAAGGCTTCTAGCATGCCTAGGGTACACCATAAATGAAATCACAACTGGTACCCTCTCAATTACATTCCTGGGTGCAAGCTTGAATACAACTGCCTAGATGGCTTACCTCACGCCAGACAAAGGCAACTGACAACATACTTCAAACAAATGGCAACAAAACCCACTTATTTGCAAGACAAATTCTGAAGGCTTTGGGGTTCATGGCATCCTGCATTCTACTAATTCCATATGCGAGACTGCGTGATGAGGAAACTTCAGTGGTACCTAAAAAGTTTATGGAGTCAACATTGTCACAGTCTAGAAACATTGATTCCTCTCATTCCTGCCTACAAGAGTTTCTTTGGTGGGCAGAGACAAGTCACCAAAACAAGGGACTGTCATTCACTCTACCCCTGCCACCCAAACCCTAACTACAGACTCATCAGACTATGCTTGGGGGGCCACCTGGCAGGGAGATGCATTCAGGGCAAATGGAGTACAAACCAAATGCATCTGCATATCAACCAGAAAGATATGCTAGCTGTTCAGAATGCCCTTGACAGCCTTCAAGGACTTACTTAATCCAGGACAACTACTGATAGACTGACAACACCACAGTTATGTGGTACATAAGCAGGAGTACACATTCCTACCCCCTTTGCAGACTAGCCATGGCCTTGTGGAACACAGCCTTGACTTACCAAATAAATCTTCAAGCTCAATTCCTGCTAGGAAAGCAAAATACTCTGGCAGACGACCTAAGCAGAAATCTTATGGACCATGGAATGGAAACTGGATCCACAAATCTTCAGCATGTTAACTCAGAAATGGGGGAGCCCAGACATAGTTCTATTTGCCTCTCCCCAAAATTATCAGTTGGGCAAATTCTGCACAAGAACTCATCACAAAAAAGCATGGAAAGTGGATGCCTTATCCTTCAGCTGGAAAAACCTATCGGTCTAAACCTTTCCCCCTCTGCCTCTCCTCTCCAAGTTCTTACTAAACGTCAGACAGGAAAAACCAAAAATGATCCTAGTTGCTCCGGACTGGCCTCGCCAGCACTGGTACCCACTTCTAAGGAATATGTCTCCACTTCCTCCATGGTACTTGCCTCAAATACCTCATCCGCTGTCTCAGCGGAACTATCAAATTTTGCACACTCAACTCCAAACACTGAATCTTGCAGCATGGCTGATCCAACTAATTCGAACATCACCTCTCAGTAAATCTGTGATGGATGTCATTTTGGAAGCCAGAAGGCCTAGTACTAGAAAATCTTATGCTGATAAATGGAAGAGATTCTGTGCTTGGAACCAAAGGCAAGGAACAGACACAGCAAAGCCCAATATTCGTCAGATTTTACAATATTTGACTGAGATGCTTGATAAGGGCCTATCTTTTTCTTCAGTAAAAGTCCATGCCTCTGCCATCTCAGCTCATTACAACACAGAGCCCTCCCCTCTTTTTCTCATCCTCTGCTTAAACAGTATCTTAGAGTGGCCAAAAATGTAAGGCCTCCCAGAAGATCACCAACTCCTGCATGGGACCTCAGTTTTGTGCTGGAAAAACTCACCCTGCCTCCTTTTGAACCAGCAGCTACTGCAGATTTAAAATGTCTATCTTGTAAACAGCTTTTCTCTTGGCAGTCACTTCAGCAAGAAGGGTTTCAGAACTACAGGCTCTCATGGCAGTGGAGCCTTTTATTATATTTTACCCAGACAGGGTGTCTCTCTCAGGACCAGTCCTTTTATGCCTAAGGTGGTATCCATTGTGGCCCTTAACCAGACCATTCACCTACCAACATTTTACCCAAATCCGCAGAACAAGGGGGAGCAGATTCTGTATTCATTGTGGATGTACACAGACAACTAAGATTCTACTTAAACAGGACAAAATCTCTAAAAGTGAGCAACTACTGGTAGCATTTGCTGCGGGGTCAGAGGGAAGGCTGTATCAAAGCAGACTATTTCTAAGTGGATAAGCCACTGCATTCATTTCTGCTACTTGCACCATGGTAAACCTGTGCCCAAGGGGATCAGATCACATTCCACCAGGGCTGTCTCTACTTCAGCTTTTCTCAGAGGGGTTCCAACCAAAGACATTCTAGAAGCTGCTACTTGGAGCTTTGTTCGTACCTTCACAAAGCATCATCATTTAACTCTCTTCTCCAAATCCAGGGCAGGCTTTGCCACTGCAGTTCTGCAGGGCCTTATAACCGCTCCTAATGCTGTTTAGTTATATCCTCCCATCCATAGCTTTGGGATTCTACCCAAATGTAATGACTGCAACAGTGAAACACAAAGAACATAGTACAGGTGTGTACACTTACATAAATGTAGATGTTAGTGTATTCACTGTTGCAGTCCTGGTTATCCACCCATCCCCTTTCTATACCTTTTCTTTCCTTCACTATACACAAAAGCCTTTGTGGTGTATTTGCTTTAAGTGAAGGTAAAGTTTGCTTCTAAAAGTACATTTATATATATTTACTGTTTATTTATATACATACATATTTTTGCTCCCCATTTGGGGGGCACCTGACATCTGGGGCAAGAAAAACTGAATAAAATGGTCGGCTGCATGTTTTATACCCCTGACCACCTGACATCATGGAAGAGGAGACAGCAACCGACGCAGGACCCAAGACTTTATTCAGGCCGACTGAGGGCAACCTGCCAGCAGATTACCCAAATGTAATGACTGCAACAGTGAATACACTCCAACATGTACATTTATGGTAAGTGTACACAACTGTACTTTTCCCTCCCTCCCCCCTTTTCTCTTTTCCTAAGGTACAGGCAGGGCCGGTGTTAGCATTTTGGGGGCCCCCAGCAATTTGTCAAGTTGGGGGCCCCCTGGCCACTTTCAGTCTAAGTATCACCCTGTCACTGCCACTACTTCTACCCATCTTTTTAGTTCATGCTGCAGGCTTTTAGGAGTAGTACACATAGATTGACCTGTAGCTACAATGATCTTATTAAAACAGGCATACATACCACACTGTGTTGGCCCATCTCACAAGGGGACATTTACAGTTATTGCCATTTAGGTGTAACAAGGATACATTACAACAACTCTGTACAGGACAGAACTAATATGCAATGGAACTCTAGGCACTGGTTACTGTTTCAGCCCAAAAAAAAAACACACACACCCTCAGAGTTCCCCTCTGTTTTTCCCCATGTTGCTTCCCACTTATACATATTACTTTTTTCTTCCATTTCTCACATTTTACCTTTTTCACATTCAAACAAATGAACAAAACCCAATTGCAGAAAATTTAGTTGGGTTCATGGCATCTGCATTATAATTCCATATGAGACTGCATATGAGAAACTTCAGTGGTACCTAAAAAGTTTGAATCCATCGCAAGACATTAAACCCTTTCCCAAAAATTAAAAAAATTTTTTTGGAAATTTTCCATAATTTTTACAAATGGAGAAAAACATTTGGAAAACCATATCTCTGAAACCCAAAAACCCTCGCCCCTTTTTGGGGAAAACAATAAACCCTTTTTAAGGGGAAACCCTTTTAGACCAACCTTGACCAAAATTAATTCTTTTTGGAGGAAAGAAAAAAAAATTTTCTTTCACAGGAACTTAAAATCTGCCTGATCATGTTAAAGCTAAATTGTTGGATGCCCTTTGCAGCATGATATTGGTAATAAGGCAGAAGAGGCTTTAAAGAAAATGGAAGACCAAGCTAAATCTATGCAAACTGTAAAAGATTTCTTGCAAGTGCAGCCACCCAGGTTCAGTAGACACTGGCCTACTAAAAATTGGTCCTTTCCTGTGTCCAACAGAGCCACTCATGGCAAATCCAGGTGCTCAGAAGGCACCAGGTACCAATCACAGGGTTCTTACAGGTCAAAGCAATAGGGTGCCTCCACCTCCAAATCTGGAGGAAACAAAGCACACTACAGTAAGGAGTCTCAATGACTTTCCTCTTCCATCACCAAGCACTTATCCTTTGGCAGCCCCCTTGGGGGGGGGGGGGGGACTAGCACTTTATGCTCAAACTTGGCAGTTAATTACCCAGGACAAGTGGGTATTAAACATAGTATCCCAAGGCTACAGATTTCATTTCCATACTGTGCCAATTCCAAACTGATGCCGAATCTGCCACAAAACCAGTGGGCAGAGGCCCAGAAATGTCGTGTCCCTCATGGATATGGGGGCTATTCAACTGGTACCAGAAAAGGAAAAAGGACAAGTTTTTTATTCAAGACTTTTTTCCTGGTACCCAGAAAAGACAATTCATGGTGTCCAATACTGGACTTATCGATTTTGAACACGTTCCTGGACATTCCAAAATTCAAAATGCTGACTTTACAACAGCTACTGCCTATGCTAGGCAGGAATGCTTGGTTAGTAACTCTAGACTTAAGAGGCATACCTGCATATCCCAATAAGGGAATCATGCAGAAGATACCTCCACTTCAAAGCAGGTTTTATGCATTACCAATTCTCTGCACTGCCCTTTGGCTTATTTACTGCGCCCAGGGTCTTTACAAAGTGCCTGGCACCAGTAATTGCATTCTGCAGACAAAGAAGCATACAAATGTATCCTTATCTGGATGACTGTCTCATTCAAGCAGAGGACAAGGACACTCTTCTTCAACCTCTGGTGTTTGTAAAAAGGCTTCTAGCATGCCTAGGGTACACCATAAATGAAATCACAACTGGTACCCTCTCAATTACATTCCTGGGTGCAAGCTTGAATACAACTGCCTAGATGGCTTACCTCACGCCAGACAAAGGCAACTGACAACATACTTCAAACAAATGGCAACAAAAACCCACTTATTTGCAAGACAAATTCTGAAGGCTTTGGGGTTCATGGCATCCTGCATTCTACTAATTCCATATGCGAGACTGCGTATGAGGAAACTTCAGTGGTACCTAAAAAGTTTATGGAGTCAACATTGTCACAGTCTAGAAACATTGATTCCTCTCATTCCCTGCCTACAACACGAGTTTCTTTGGTGGGCAGAGACATGTCACCAAAACAAGGGACTGTCATTCACTCTACCCCCTGCCACCCAAACCCTAACTACAGACTCATCAGACTATGCTTGGGGGGGCCCACCTGGCAGGGAGATGCATTCAGGGCAAATGGAGTACAAACCAAATGCATCTGCATATCAACCAGAAAGATATGCTAGCTGTTCAGAATGCCCTTGACAGCCTTCAAGGACTTACTTAATCCAGGACAACTACTGATAGACTGACAACACCACAGTTATGTGGTACATAAGCAGGGGAGTACACATTCCTACCCCCTTTGCAGACTAGCCATGGCCTTGTGGAACACAGCCTTGACTTACCAAATAAATCTTCAAGCTCAATTCCTGCTAGGAAAGCAAAATACTCTGGCAGACGACCTAAGCAGAAATCTTATGGACCCGCACGAATGGAAACTGGATCCACAAATCTTCAGCATGTTAACTCAGAAATGGGGGAGCCCAGACATAGTTCTATTTGCCTCTCCCCAAAATTATCAGTTGGGCAAATTCTGCACAAGAACTCATCACAAAAAAGCATGGAAAGTGGATGCCTTATCCTTCAGCTGGAAAAACCTATCAGGTTCTAAGCAGCACCCTCTGCCTCTCCTCTCCAAGTTCTTACTAAGCGTCAGACAGGAAAAACCAAAATGATCCTGGTTGCTCGGACTGGCCTGCCAGCACTGGTGCCACTTCTAGAATATGTCTCCCTTCCTCCATGGTACTTGCCTCAAATACCTCATCCGCTGTCTCCGGCGGAATTCTCAAATTTTGCACCTCAACTCCAACACTGAATCTTGCAGCATGGCTGATCCAACTAATTCGAACATCACCTCTCAGTAAATCTGTGATGGATGTCATTTTGGAAGCCAGAAGGCCTAGTACTAGAAAATCTTATGCTGATAAATGGAAGAGATTCTGTGCTTGCAGGACAAAGGCAAGGAACAGACACAGCAAAGCCCAATATTCGTCAGATTTTACAATATTTGACTGAGATGCTTGATAAGGGCCTATCTTTTTCTTCAGTAAAAGTCCATGCCTCTGCCATCTCAGCTCATTACAACACAAACCCTCCCCTCTTTTCTCATCCTCTGCTTAAACAGTATCTTGGGAAGTGGCCAAAATATGAGCCTCCCAGAAGATCACCAACTCCTGCATGGGACCTCAGTTTTGTGCTGGAAAAACTCACCCTACCTCCTTTTGAACCAGCAGCTACTGCAGATTTAAAATGTCTATCTTGTAAACAGCTTTTCTCTTGGCAGTCACTTCAGCAAGAAGGGTTTCAGAACTACAGGCTCTCATGGCAGTGGAGCCTTTTATTATATTTTACCCAGACAGGGTGTCTCTCTCAGGACCAGTCCTTTTATGCCTAAGGTGGTATCCATTGTGGCCCTTAACCAGACCATTCACCTACCAACATTTTACCCAAATCCGCAGAACAAGGGGGAGCAGATTCTGTATTCATTGTGGATGTACACAGACAACTAAGATTCTACTTAAACAGGACAAAATCTCTAAAAGTGAGCAACTACTGGTAGCATTTGCTGCGGGGTCAGAGGGGAAGGCTGTATCAAAGCAGACTATTTCTAAGTGGATAAGCCACTGCATTCATTTCTGCTACTTGCACCATGGTAAACCTGTGCCCAAGGGGATCAGATCACATTCCATCAGGGCTGTCTCTACTTCAGCTTTTCTCAGAGGGGTTCCAACCAAAGACATTCTAGAAGCTGCTACTTGGAGCTTTGTTCGTACCTTCACAAAGCATCATCATTTAACTCTCTTCTCCAAATCCAGGGCAGGCTTTGCCACTGCAGTTCTGCAGGGCCTTATAACCGCTCCTAATGCTGTTTAGTTATATCCTCCCATCCATAGCTTTGGGATTCTACCCAAATGTAATGACTGCAACAGTGAAACACAAAGAACATAGTACAGGTGTGTACACTTACATAAATGTAGATGTTAGTGTATTCACTGTTGCAGTCCTGGTTATCCACCCGCCATCCCCCTTTCTATACCTTTTCTTTCCTTCACTATACACAAAAGCCTTTGTGGTGTATTTGCTTTAAGTGAAGGTAAAGTTTGCTTCTAAAAGTACATTTATATATATTTACTGTTTATTTATATACATACATATTTTTGCTCCCCATTTGGGGGGCACCTGACATCTGGGGCAAGAAAAACTGAATAAAATGGTCGGCTGCATGTTTTATACCCCTGACCACCTGACATCATGGAAGAGGAGACAGCAACCGACGCAGGACCCAAGACTTTATTCAGGCCGACTGAGGGCAACCTGCCAGCAGATTACCCAAATGTAATGACTGCAACAGTGAATACACTCCAACATGTACATTTATGGTAAGTGTACACAACTGTACTTTTCTCCTTTTCTCTTTCCATGGCTAAATTTGGATATTTGCCAAAATTGCTTTTTGGGTTTAAACCTGTGTTTTCTGGGGGCTTCTGACTGTTATGGCAAGAAAGACTGAGGAAGTGACGTCGGCTGCCTCCTTTTGTATCAGATGCCCTGACGTCCTTTACAACCGATGACAGTCAATGTCATTTTTACTTACCTTTGGTATTCTGGCCGATCGAGGGATAACGGGAGCCCGATAACCCATTGGTTAGGACTGCAACAGTGAATACACTCTAACATCTACATTTATGGTAAGTGTACACAACTGTACTTTTTGATTGTCATGAAAAGGAAATTGGCTAGGCTTAAAATGGTCCGTTAAGGGCAGGTTAGCATAGTACTTTCCTTTCAAGTCTTTGGACTGAGGCAAGTCAGTAAATCATGTCATAACCAGCAATCACCCCCCTATATAAATGTCCAAAATGTATAACTTCTAGGACACATTTGGGTTGCAAAGCTGGGCTCATAAAGGCCATAGTGGCTTGTTAGCCTTGTATATACATATGAACATGGGATCTGTATGTCAGCTGCTTCCACCCTAGATGACCTTCTGTCTTGGGAAAGTTGCCCTGTTAAGTAGTTTCGACTTCAGAAAGGTGGAATTGCAAGCTCACATTGTGCAGGAAACCTTCCATGGTGTTCCAGCATTTCCTTCCTCTCAGAGGTGGTTACACAACTTTGTTGCCAAGTCATTCACAGTGTTTTCCCTCCCATCAAAACAGGGGGAAAAGAGTACTGCATTCTTATGTTATGTATCAGTTGAGCTGACTACCCATTTAAGAAATCTGATAGGCTCTTTACTTGCAAAATCAAATGGTAGCGAACAAAGACCTTCCAATAAGTAAATAACACCATCTCCAAGATTGATAGCACATTGTGTTGCTTTTTACTGTCACTGTGGAAAACCAGTACTTGGGATGAGAGCACATTCCACCAAGGTTCATAATCCACCAAGGTTCATAATTATCACTACAGCCTTCCTTTGTGGAGTGACTGCACAGGTTGTTTTGGAAGCAGTTAAATAGTCATCTGACTACACCCTTGTCAAGAATTGCAACTTGGCCAGCATATTCAGGACCAAGGCAGGATTTTCAATGTTTTTGTTTTGTTGTAAGGGTTTTTTCCCCCTGCCAGTTCATCAGATGAGCCATCCACTTTTCCCTAAGCTCTTGGAAGTCATCCCAAGCGTCAGTACTACAACTGTCAATCGTGAAGAATTTAGTGCAGCTGTGCAGGAACTTAACTTTAAAGTTGGTTGAGTAGATTCATTGTTGTATCAGTCCCATCCATCATTCCCCTCTCATACATCTTTGGGATGGTGATGGCACTTTCCCTCTCATTTCCATCTATCCCTCTAGAATTGAGCATTCCCATTCTAAGAGATAAACATCAGCCTGCAGATGCAGGTTTTAAGTGCTGATCATCATATTGATCACTGCTGCGGTAGCGTTAGCTGTATGGGTTACATCTTGTGCCCAAACCAGCCCAAGCTGAGCTGACTAAAAAGGTTTAGGCACCAAACCATTCCTAGCTTTCTTGCCATTGAAGAGATTGTTCCTGTGTGACCTTTCTAGAATAGACTGTCTGCTTGTGCTGCCCCTTTGTTGGGCAGGTAAGTTCCCTTTTGGGGAAAACCTACTTTTAAGTTGTGTACTTTCCTGTTAAGGTTATTTTTTTTTAGCTTGGAGCTTCAGTTTAAAAGTCAAAGTAATTGAAAAAGATATTTTCTGGGGAGATTGTTTTACTTTTTGTGGCTGTCTGTGTGTTTAAAGTGCTTTACACTATTTTTATATTTTAAAGGCTTTGTGTTTAACTGCTTTTGCTGCTTGCTTTCCCGAGGAAAACCGCACCACATTCAGCCTGACCATGGAACAAACTACCAGTCTCGTGATTGGTCCTTGTTCCAGCCACAAAAAGAACAATTTTAAGCAAACAGCCTTTGCCACCACAGCAGGCCAAGAGTTTCCCTCTGTCATGGTCACAAATTGTTTCCAAGACCACTCCTGTTTTATCCCAGATCCCTGTTGTGTAGAACTTGCAGCCACTATGGACCAGGGGTTAACCATATCATCTGTGGCTGTTGGTGAACCCCTCCATGAGCAAGGGAAGGGCCACTGTTGGTCCTGGGAGGGGAACAGGGAAAGCTTTCCTGTTTGTCAGAATGTTGTGCCTATACCTGGAGAAGCAGCTGCTGATATTAATAACTGGGACAGGAGCTTGGAAAATGCATTCTCCTTCACACGGTCAAGCTGCTTCTTGAATGCATTTCTGCCCTAACTCCTGACTCCTTAGGGTCCTGACAAAAGTCAGGCCAAGACTGTCCCTAGCATGATCCTGGTGGCCCCCTTTTGGCTGAGTTAACACTGTTTTTTCCCCTCCTGCTGACACTCTACAAGGGGAGATCCTTCACCCTACCACAGGACAGGAAGTAGATCTCAGCCAAGCCAAGGGATCTGTCTTCCACAACTGCCTAGCCACCCTCAGGTTAACATCCTGGAGGATTGGAATTAGACACCAAGGAATGAATGTTCATCGTGTTACCCTGCTGCAGTCCTCATACTTGGGTTATCCTGTCGTCAGGCGGTCCCGCAGTCGGCTGGATTTCCAAAGTCTTGGTCCGACGGTCAGTGTCAGGGGCGCCATGCTGCAACGGCCATTTTGCTAGTCTTTCTTTTGTGGCGGTGCCCGGCAGAAGCAGTTGCAAGTGCGGTCCGACGACTCCTGAGATTTCGTTTCGGTTTCAGACGAAGTCTTCTATAAGCTAAGTACCCGTTGAAACTTTTCTTACCTCAGACCGATGTCAGAAAAAAATTAATTGTATTTCTTGTGGGAAGCAAATACCTGATAAGTTTTCATTTCTTATTGTATTTATACCCTGCCTGGGCCTGATCCTCGTCGCTTGTGGTTTTGTGCTAGATTTAATAAGCACTATTAAAAGCGATTTGATTTTGCACAACACTTTTTGGCAGAAAGTTGTTCATAACATGCGTCGAACTACCGACTATCGGCGTGCACAAAAAGCGCAGGGATAAGGATGACAGCCCAGGCTAAGCCCGATTCTGAGCCTCTGTTGATCCGGTCTCCCGGTTATCAGTGAGCTCCGGCAGCCTCCCAGCTGCAGTTGAGAACCAGAAACCGCGCTCCCCGGATATTTGTGGAATGTACTGAGCCGGCGCGCCCTTTGCGCCCAGGCCCCTACCGGCGACTTACCTCCAAGGACACGGTACTTCTGAAACACCGGCTTTCTGAAGGCGTTTTCAGACAGACTCTTACAGTTAAGCATTTTCTAAGCCGAGCTCTTCAAATCGAAAAAAGCTTCACTTCAGTCTCCTGTTCAAAGGCTATGCCCTAAGAAACAGATGCTCAAGATGGCTGAGATCAATTTCTCTTATCAGGGGTTTCCCAGCCTCCTCCTGAAAAAAGGACTGAACAAGAGGAAGAATGCTTCCTCTGAACAACTGTCTGTTCTTGGTTCCTCTGAAACCAGACTATTCCTTCTCTCCTTATGAAGATTCTGATGCTGAGACTCTGTTCCTCAGCTTCTCCTCCAGAAGGTCTTTTGAAACTTTACACACTATGAGGAACTTTGTTTTCATTGGGAAGGTCAGGATTACTCTTGACTCAAGAAAGACTCAGTTTCTTTACTCCCCAACAGACCTCTAACTTCATCCTCTGTTTGTGGACATTGTGGATGATGTTTACTTAGAATCAGTTTTAACCCTGATTCTCTACTCCTGCCCGGCCAAGCCTGACAAGATACTACAAGTACCTGATTCCCATAAATTCCTTTACAAGCTGATAGCTGACCCAGACTATCTCCCAGGGTCCCAAGAGGGCTAGAGCTTCCCATGGCTAAAATCCAGTACCTTCGTGAAGAAAGGTTCTAGAGCACTAGACAGATGGGGGAAAAAGGTTTACTACCTCAGCCACTTTAGCTATGGGAAGTAGCTGTCAGTTTCATATGCTTAAGTATCAGCAATTTCTGATCTCTCGGTTAAAACAAAAGATAACATGTCCTCAACAATCTGAATTGAAAGAAGTGGGGATTTGTTTGCGCCACTGAGCAGGTGGGCAAACATGCTAATGTGGGTTTGATTCTTTGGAGGCCTCCTGCAGAGCAGCGACCCACCCAGGTTCAGTATCGTGAGCATGCCTGATTGAACCGTCTGCCTGAACATGTTAAGCAAACTACTGGATGCTCCCTTGCGACGGATGTTCTTTTGGTGTTAAGCAAGTTGTTTTAAAGAGAATGAAATAAGGCAAAATCAATGCAGACAGTCAAGATTTCCTACAGGTACAACTTTTCGCTTCAGCAGAAACTGGCCAACAAAATTGGTCCTTTCCAGCCATGACAGGCCTCAGAGGGGTAAATACAGGCGCCCAAGGGGCAGAGGACAACCACAAGCTCAGTATAGACCTAGTCAATGGACCACTCCAACCCAGAAGGGAGAAGACAGGTCTCGAGCCACCAGAAGGCAAACTCAATGACTTGCACCTCCACTGGCCAAACAGAGGTTCTCTTGTCAGCCCCTGGAAAACTAGCATTGTTGTGAGCAACTGGCACATGGTCACAAAGGACAAATGGGTCCTAGACATAATTTTACGAGGATACAGATTCACTTTCCACACCTTGCCCAATAAAAGGAATGCCGACCTGCCACAAAATCAAAGGGCAGAAACTCAAAACCACGTACAGCTCTCATGTGCAAGAGCCATTCAAAGTGCCAACTCAAGAGCCAGGCAAGTTTTTACTCAGACTATTCCTAGTACCCAGGAAGAAAATGCTTTGAGACCAATTCTGGACCTTTCAATTAAACACTTACAAAGTTTCTCAAATTCAAAATGCTAACACTACAGCAGCTACTTCCATGTTGGAAAAGGAAGCATGGCTGGTAACATTGGACCTCAAGGAGGCATACCTGCATGTCTAATATCAGATAAAGTTGCAGAAGATACCTCGTTTCATTTACCGGAGTTCAGCATTATCAATTCTGCATTGCCCTTTGGCAAGCATCTACTGTGCCCAGGTATTACAAAATGCCTGGCACCGGTAATTACATACTGCAGACAGAGGAATTCAAATATATCCATACCTGGGCGACTGCCTCATCCAGAAAAGCGAAAAGAAAAAGCATTCTCATACAACATCTGGCGTTTGTGAAGCATCTACTAAATTCTA